>NW_026057586.1:85757213-85774899 GCF_023721935.1 Panthera uncia | reverse complement strand
AGCTCCGGTGGTTTCTGATTGCAGTGGGATGGGGGCGGGGGGGGGGGGTGCTGTTTTCCTGGAATGGCTCCCCGCGGCAGACAGCGCCCCTGGCCTCGGGCACCATTCTGGTCTCTCGGGAGCTCCCCTGCTTCCTGGCTCCTGCGTGGGCTCCCCCGGGGCCAGCTGGAGGAACAGGTTGTCTCTCCAGGCCCCTGGCCTCCCGCCCAGGCTGGCCCGGCCCCAGGAGCCCCCCAGCCCCCACCCCTGCCCACCACAGCCCAGGCTGAGCTCCAGGAGGCAGGGGTGGGTAGCTGCACGAGCAAGGCCCAGGGCGGGTGTTCGGGCCAGGCCCCGTGGGGGCGCCTCCGTCGGGGGCCGTTGAATCCGTACACGGGGTTGTTCCCCACATCTGCGACCCCCTCCTGTGGGCTGCCCGCCTCACCAGGGCATGGGTCCGGGGGGGCTCGGTCTCTCGTGGGAGAGATGTGGAGAATCCAGAGCAGCATGGCGGGCCTCACTGCTCCGTGCTGACGCTCCCGTGGGCCTTCGGAACCTCCCTGCGCCGTCGGAGGTGGCCCGAGAGCCGACACCTGCCCGCTGTTCCTGCCCCAGGGGTGGAGAGTTTTGGGGTTTCCCAGTTGTGTCTCCTGCCTGGCTTCTCAGCCACTCACCTCCCCTAGTCCCTGAGCCTGTTCTCAAGGGAGAGGTTTGGAGCTTGGGGCAGATTTCAGGAGAGTAGGAGGTGGGCGGGCGAATGCCGTGACCACAGACCTGGGCCCCTGGCCTCTGGCCACGTCTGCGGGGTGTCCCCAGGCCTGAGAACCTGGGGCCAGCTTTCATTCGTCTTCCTGTGGGCACAGTGCCTAGTGAAGGTTAAGGTCACAGTCTGTAGCCTGACCGCCCGGGCTCGAAGCTCCTTCCCCTGCCAGCGGTGGGCCTTTGACCTGATGACTTTGCCTCTCCTGGCCTCAGTTTTCCCAGCTGTAAAACGGAGACGGTGATAGTTCCGTTTAGGGTGCAATGAGGATAAACGAGTCGGCACACAAACAGGGCTTCGAGTGCCGGCTCGTGGGAGGCTGTGGGAGGGCCCTAGTCTCCTGTTCTGTTATCTGTAGCTGCAGAGGCCAGGAGGTTGAGGGTTCAAATCCCGACTTGGCCACGTATTTGATGGTGACCTTGGATAACTCCACTGATGTGTCTGTACCTCAGTTTCCCCCTCCACGCAACAGATCTGGTAACCGTCTCCTTCTCGCAAGCTTGCTCCTTGGATCCATGCTGGCGGGATGCTTAGCACGGTGCCTGGCACACAGTATGTGCTCAGCAAACAGGCGGCCATGGTGGTCGTTGTTATCCCAAGGGTCTGCACCTCCAGTCGGCCCTCCTGCCAGGGCATACGTATCGAAGCAAGCCTTCGTCATTGTGCAGAGGCCAGCGAGCTTGTTCTAGAAAGAGCCGGAGAGTCGATATTTCAGACTTTACGGGCCAGACGGTCTCTGCTGCAGCTACTCAGCTGTGCCGTAGACAGTAAATAAACGGGCGGACGCGGCCATGCTCCAGAGCAAGTGTCCATACAGAATCAGGCGGCAGGGCCCAGGCCACCAGCTCCAGGCCCTGCTTTGGAGGTTGGTCCAGGGTCCCTCACTTGCCTGGCACACTGCGGCTTAGAAGCTCCCTGGGATCTCAGGGGCTCAGGGCGGTGCTGGCCTGCAGACTTGGTGGGCTCCCAGCATAGTCCCCCTTACTATTGGCCAGGACCCCATCCTTGCCCAAGGCCAGTCCTGTGGGCGCAGGAGAGCCTTGTTTGGGCGGGGCTGGCCAAGTACGGCTGACGGCCCTGCCTCATCCCCTCAGCAGAGAAGCCTGTGTTCTTCTCGGCCTTTGCAGCTGACGGCCAGAAGCTGCCCACAGAGCCTCCGTGCTGGACGTCGGGCCTGCCCTTCCCTGTGCCCCCTCGTGAGGTGATCAAGGCCTCCCCGCACGCCCCTGACCCCTCGGCCTTCTCCTACGCCCCGCCTGGTGAGTAGCTCGGCCCAAGCTCGGTCGGCCAGTGCAGTCGTTGGGTGCCAACTCTTGGCACTGGTTTGGAGCTGCATGCAGAGGGATCTTAGAATCTGATGGGACCCAGCAAGAGGGATGGTCTGGTCGGTGAAGGGAAAGAAGGGGGTCTTTTGAGATTAGAGAAGTTTGCAGGATTAGAGTCGAAGCCACTGGCAGTAGGGAGCCATAGGAGGTACTTGAGCTGGTGAGGGGGCAGCCCTAGAGTGGGGCTCTGTCTTCCACCAGTGACTTAGAGCTAGAGAATGGGCAGGTGGAAAGAAAAGTCTGGGGGGAGGGGAGGAGGGGAGGGACCTGCTTTGGTTTACAGACACGTTCAGCCCGGGGTTGAGATTCTTTCTGGGTCCTCCAGTCCTGCCGGGCCCCGCCAGCAACAGAAGTAGCACGTCTGGGGCCTGCTAAGGGCTGTGATGTCAGCAAAGGGCGTCCTAAGCAGAGCTGATCCCGAAGCACGAGTGGGATAAATGAGCCAGGAGCAAAACAGGGCGAGACAGGCCAGGCAGAGGAACTGCATGTGCAGAGGGTCGGAGGTAGGAAAGAGCGGGAGAAACGTGAGAAACAGAATCCGGCTGCCTTGGTGGAAGCTTGGTGCCCAAGCTGTGGGTCCGGGGAGACCACAGGCACCAGGTCGGGGGCACCTGAAAGCCGTGTCAAAGTTTAAGAGTTTATCCTGGGGGCAGTGGGGAGCCATGGAAGGTAAACAGCAAGGGGAGGATGTGAACCAGTAGGCTTTTCAGAATTCCTTTGGGGGGAATGGGCTGCTGTTGGTGGGGGAGGGGGTAAAGTGGGAACGGGGAGACCAGTTAAAGGGGGTCCGGGCTGGAGGTGAGGGGCTTAGACGGGGGCTGGGCTGTGGCAGGGTGGAGGGAGGCTTCCTTAGGGAGGGAAGGGCGCATGTGGACAGGCGCCTGTGGGGGGTGGTCTGTCTGGCAGGGGCCCTGTGATGGACAGGCGTGTGCCCTACAGGTCACCCACTGCCCCTGGGCCTCCATGACAGCGCCCGGCCCGTCCTGCCTCGCCCACCCACCATCTCCAACCCGCCGCCCCTCATCTCCTCCGCTAAGCACCCCAGCGTCCTCGAGAGGCAAATGAACGCCATCTCCCAGGTGAGGCGGGAGGGTCAGCACCCCCCCCCCCCCCCCCCCCCCTCTGCGCCGCCTGGTGCCCAGAGAACAGCCCCTTCCTCTTTTGGGGTTCAGGCTTTCCGTCTGTAAAGCGGGGCATTGGAAACAACGGTGCCTCGGTGGAGGCTGGGCACCCGAGGGGCCGGGGTCATCTCTGTGCCCTTCGCTGCTAGAGTCCGAGCGGGCTGGAGTTTGCCCCAGGACCTGGGGACTCGGGCAGTCAAGAGCACGGACTCTGCAGCCAGACTGTGTGGCCTTGGGCAAATTACCTAAACTTGCTGTGCCTCGGTTTCCCCTCTGTGAAACGGAAGGTCGGGTGCACTAGACACAGCGCGTGGTGAGCCGTCTGTGGCTGCCTGCCCCTTCGCCTCCCTGACGTATCCGCCTGTGCGGGGAGGGGTGGGGGCCAGGTGTCCGCTTTGCCCCGGACCACCCACGCGCACCGTTTCCCTTACGCCCCACCGGCTCCTGATGGCCGCTTCGCAGGTGGGGGGATCGAGGCCCAGGAGAGCTGGGGACTTGTCCGGGGTGACTCAGCTGAGCAGCGGCCTGGGACTTGGGCCCCCGGCTCCCCACCTGCGTGTGATTCCGGCGTGCCCCTCCCCTTGGGCTCTCGCAGAAGGGGCGTCAGGACGCTCTGGCTGGGCGTGTGGCGGAGGGACTGCGAGGGCGCCCGTGAACCCGTGACCTCTGCCCCCCACAGGGAATGTCGGTGCAGCTCCACGTCCCTTACTCGGAGCACGCCAAGGCCCCTGTGGGCCCCATCACCATGGGGCTGCCCCTTGCCATGGACCCCAAGAAGCTGGGTAAGGATCTGGGCCCCCCACCTCGATGGCCCGGGCGCGGCTCCAGCTGTGCACGTTGGGGGCTTGAGGGGAGGGTGCCGAGGCCCGGCCCCCGGGTGGGGCCGGGTGGGGGCCGTCCCCCCAGGCCCCCTGCACCTGTGCTGCGTGGCTCACCGCTCCCACCCGTCCCCAGCGCCCTTCAGCGGAGTGAAGCAGGAGCAGCTGTCCCCGCGGGGCCAGGCTGGGCCCCCGGAGAACCTGGGGGTGCCCACAGCCCAGGAGACATCTGTGCTGAGAGGTGAGGGCGTGAGGGGTGGGCGTGAGGCCCGGATCCTGCCCTGCGTCCCTAGCGCGTGCCCCTCTGCTCTTCGGAGGAGGGTCGAGGCAGGAACGGGTACTTTGATCCCAAATCGGAGGGTCATCAGCTCCCACAGGGTCCAGAACCCCGTCTTCCTGATGGTTTACCTTGCCATTTAGGGCCAGGGGGACCTTCTGCCCCAGGGGAGACCCCAAGGGGGGACTTGCCGGTCACCAGGAGCCCAGTCTGGGTGGCTTTTAGGGCCGGGACCTGGGAAGGGGTTGTGGACACCCTTTATGCCCCGCGTCTCGTGTCTTTTAGGGACATCTCTGGGCTCGGTTCCGGGAGGAAGCATCACCAAGGGCATCCCCGGCACGCGGGTGCCTTCCGAGAGCCCCATCACGTACCGCGGCTCCATCACCCACGTAGGTGTCCCGGGGCACCGCACGAGGGGCGGGGGGAGGACCCGCGGGCCGCGGCTCCAGACGCGGCCCTGACCGCAGGCAGAGGGCCGTTCCCTCTGTTCCCCCTGGTGCCACCGCATGGCACCTGTCTCGGTGGGTGTGATGGTGTCCTGGGCACAGCAGCTCGTTCCGTGGTCGTTTCTCTTGTCTGTGTGGAGCCGGGCGCCCCAGGTGCTGAGCAAAACGCAGAAGTGGCTGCTCCCAGGGGGCCGGCTGGGTAGCCGGAGGACGTAGGCCGGGGCTCACAGGCCGTGAGAACGGGGCGGGTGACTTCAGAGTGCCCGGTGCTCCAAACTGAGTGACATACCATGATTCAGAATGCCCGGGGCTGCTGAGGCCACACTGACGGGCAAGTTGGGGAGACTTCTCGGGGGTGAGCCTCCTGCAGGAGTCCCGGAATAGCGAGTGGGCGCGTCTCCGCGCGGGCGAGGGCCAGTGAGGGCCGCGGTGCCTGGAGCAGGGAGTGGAGGCCACCTTCAGGCTGTTCGCGGACAGGTGCTCCGCACTGTGGCCGAGCCGGCCCCCACCCCTGGGGGGAGTCGGTCACGAGGCCCTCCTGTGATGCAGATGGGGGCGGGGGGGGTGGGGGGGCTTGGTTCTCCACCTGACCAAGGCCGGGGACTCCCTGTGCGTCCGGGACACGTTGAACCCTCTCCTCCCTGGCCAGTGAGCACGAAGTGTGGCACCACCGGCTCCTGGGGTCCTTAGCTCCCCGGGCTTTATTTTCCTTCCTTCCGCCCAGGTCCAGACAAGATGCTTTATGCTGGCACAGAGCCCGTGCTAGGATAGCCCATTTTATAGATGAGAAGACTGAAGCCCAGAGATTAAAGCTGAGGTCACATGGCTAGTGAGCAGCGGACCTGGGGTTTCGTGCCCAGCCGTGTCCGGCCCTAGAACACGGTGCCGGAGAACGAGGAGCCAGAACACACGTGTGGGCGTGCCCCTAAGTACACGCACAGACACGCTCGCATGCACGGACACAGGCACAGACACACACGGCCGGACAGGCGGGCGCACAGACGGGCTCGCGCGACACCCCCCGCCCCACCCACACGCACGTTAGAGGCGCCGCGTCCCGCCATAGGCTGGGCGGCAGTGAGGCGTTTTCGACCCCGGTGGCCTCAGATCAGACCACAGAGGGGAAGGAAAGCTGTAGGTTTTGAAATAACAGGCTTCGGGAGGCAGCCTCGCTGAGTGCAAAGAACGAGCACCCGGGGCAAAAGTCAGGCTGGGGTGTTCAGGTCCCCTCTCTGCCACCCACTCACTCGAGCAGGGGACGGCCCCTCCTGACTCGGTTTCCCCTCTGGGGAAAAGCACTCCTCCCGGAGTCTTTCTCAAGGGGCCGGTTGTGATTAAAGGTCGAATTCCGGGTCCCCTCGGAGCCCACCTGCCCCGGGTTTCCCGGCAGCTGTGACCCACGCCGTCTCGGTCACTCACACCCCGTCGGCTGTTTTTCGCAGAGGGTGACAGCTGCCAGAACACGTGGGAGTCAGACGCTCCCACGGCCTCGCTTCCGGGTGGCGGCGGGGAAACCCGGCACGGACCACAGGCACGCACACGCGCCCGTGAACCCAGCGGGCGTGCCGCCCCTTCGCAGGCTAGAGGAGGCCCCGGCGCGCTGTCCCCCCTGGGGCTCCTCCCGCCCCCGGGAGCGAAGTTCGCTGGGGTCCGCTCCGGGAGGCTGCAGGCTCCCGTCCCCGAAACAGGCCGTAGGCAAACAGTCTCCCGCCCGCACGGGTTTGCCCCGTGTGTCGTCCCCGGGGGGGCGTCCGCAGCCCTTCGTGTCCCGTCCTCTGCCGAAGCCCGGACCGCCTTCGGTGCCTCCAGCAGAGCCCCTTCCCACCATCCGTTGTGGTGTCTGCTCAGCCACTGCCTTCCCCGAGAGGGGCCCGGTCAGAGGCCCGGTTCTGATGGCGCCCGCCCCCACCCGGCTTAAGGGCTGTGCTGGCAGCGGCCGCCTCTGGAGGAGCCTGTCCTGACAGCTTGGCCCTGTTGGGCGCCCCGGGTGGGACGCCCAGTTATCCCCCAGCTCTACCGCGCTGCGCGCAGATGCTTCCCGGGGGCGGGGAGACCCCGGCCAGAGCCTCTGCTGGGGGAAGCCTGGGGAGGTCGTCCGCATCGAGAGCGTCCTCCTGTCCCCTCCTCGCAACGCAGGGCCTGCAGGAAAAGCCCAGCACGTGCCCTTAGCCCGCAGGGGGGGAAGTGTCTCAGCAGACGAGTTTCTCTGGGGATGCTCGGGGCTCGCTGGTCCGGGGCTTGGCACTCAGTAGGACCCCCACATCTGTGAAATGGCTCCAGTAATCTTAGGAAAAGGAGGAAAGAGACGTCTCGATTTAGGGCGAGCTTGTCTGTGTCAAGCGCCTTTGAGAATTACAGATGAAGAGGTTGTTCCCGTTTTGTGGACGTACAGACTGAGGTTCGGAGAGGCAAAGTGACTTGACCCAGGCCACCCGGCAACTCGTTTGTACAGCTGCTGTTTGACATCCAACAGTCTGACCCGGTTGGGGGTCAGTACCTGATCCCCACGCTCACCTGATCGACCGCTGATCCCCACGCTCATGTTCTCGGAGGTTGCCCAGGGCAGGATGGCCCTCCCCGTGGCTGTCTTCTCTCTGCTTGGATACCTCCCCTCGTGGAGAGCTCACTCTTCGGCCGTGGTTCTCCTTTGTGGGCAGCTCTGCCTCCCGGGGGACGTTGGGCAACGTCTGGGGACATCTCGGATTGTTACGCCTTGGAGAGGGGCAGATCGGGGAGGCTCGGTGCTGTTCTGGCATCTAGCGGATAGATAGTGGGGGTCCTGCCACGCATCTCACACACCCAGGACGCTGGCCCCACGCGTCATGGTGCTGGGGTTGACGGACCCTGGTTTGGGAAACCGGGGTGCCTGGCCCACGGTCACAGGCACAGTACAGGGACGGGATCTCAGCACCCCCATTAGTTACTGTCGGTGCTTAACACGTCAGGGCTCTGAGAAAGTAAAACCCATACACTTCAGGTTGGAACACAGACGCCAGGGCCGGACGACCTGGGTTCCAATCCCAGCCCTGCCCCTCCTTAGCCGGTGGCCCCGGGTGAAGTCACCTAACCGCTCAGTGCCTCAGTTTCCCCGTCTGAAATAGGCATCGCGACCGTGCCTGCCTTAGGACTGCTGCCAGGATTAAACGAGTTAGTAGGTAGAAGGGGCTCTGGATGGTTTCCGTTCCGCGGCGGGCGCTCGGTAAGCGCACTCAGGATTAGCCTTCCTGATGTGGTGCTGTTCCGCCGGGCTTTGCCTCCGCCTTGGGAGCAGCACGTGGATGGACACACGTGTGCGCTGGTGGACCCAGCACGTGTGTGCATGCACCTGTGTGTGCGCACGCTGGACGCGCCCGCGTCGTGCCCGCCGAGCCCGAGGGACCCCCGCGTGGAGCCTGCCGGCGGCTCACCCGCTCCGTGCCCGCAGGGCACCCCGGCCGACGTCCTGTACAAAGGCACCATCACCAGGATCATCGGCGAGGACAGCCCGAGTCGTCTGGACCGCAGCCGGGAGGACAGCCTGCCGAAGGGCCACGTCATCTACGAGGGCAAGAAGGGCCACGTCCTGTCCTACGAGGGTGAGTCCTCTTGTTAACGGCCCCGAGGAGCTGGCGGGGCGGCCTGGGGCCAGCCAGGCCCTCGGCCTTCCTTCCCGTCCGTGGGAGTCTATCAGTGCTGGGAAAGAACCTTGAGACGGAGGGCCGAGGGGGGCGCTGGAGGAAAGTGGGGCCGCGTGGGATTTATGGGGAGCCCAGCGGATGCAGCCCCCCGCTCAGAGAGCTCTCAGGACACCACGTGAGATGCAGATTGTGAGTGCTGGAAACCTACTTCTCCAGCCCTGTCCACTAAACCCCAGGCTTTGGTGTTTCTAGAGCTGCTCAAGAGAGGAGGGTCCAGAAAAACGTGGTGGGGGTAGAAAGGCAGCCAGATGCCTTTGGAAAACAGATCTGGGGAGTTGGTGCCCTTCCTGAGTGGTCGAGAACCAGGGAGAAGCCTTTCGTCCCCACTTTACGGATGTACAGTCACAGCGGTCCTTCTCTCTGGCCACCCTCTGGCCCCTCGAGAGACCGGGAGGCTTGGGATCGGGGGAGCAGGGTGTTTGGCCCATTGAGGTGGCTTCACCGGGAGCCGGGGCTGGGTGACCGCATGAAGCGTGACCAGAGAGGTGGTGACCCTCCTGTCCCTGCAGGATGCAAGCCAGCATCAGGTGAGGGCTGGTCTCCCTTTCACCTCCGCTCAGTTCTTTACAGTTTAGGAAACTAAAGGCTGTGGCCAGCCTTGCCAGAGCAGAGCAGGGAAACTGAGGCCAGAGAGCGGAAGCCCGGCAGTTCTGGCCAACACTGAGCTCTGAACGGCAGCACACGGGGGGCCGGCGGGAGGCGATGGCCAGAGTGACCCTCCACCTCCCCTTGCCTCCGCCCCCTCTCCCCTTCTGGGTTCAGGGCCCACAGCCAAGGCACCCTGCACGGGGGCACTTGGGGGTCCAGAGCCGGGATATGAGGTTCCTGGCGGCCTCGGGCACCCAGGGCACCGGAGCAGAACGCAGCCGACGGGCGTCCCTCTCAGCACTGAGCACTCACCTCTGCTCAGTCCCTGGCACTGCAGGGCCCTAAATTGCTTCTCCTCTGGCGAGCGGGCGTCTCTTTTCCTCTGTGCCCGCCCCGCCCCCTCGGTGCTGGCCAGGAGTGGAGGTGGTGCCGGGTGGCCGCGGGACGGGCCATCGGCTGCGTGTTTGGGGCCAGCGTCGGCGTGTGGCTGAGGGCCCGGGGAGGGGCTGAGGGGGGCCCGGGGTCGAGGTGTGTGTGGGCAGGGAGGGCACAGGCTCCGCTCGGGTCCCCGGACCGGTTCTTGAGCCCCTGTGGCTCTCGAGTGGTCATGTGCAGGATGCGGGCACACGAGGCCTTCGAGTCCCTGACGTGCTTCCTGGAGCTGTGTGGCGAGTGAGGGCGGCGGGCCGGGTGGAAGGCGGCAGGGGGTGGGGACGGGCCCCCCCCCCCCCCCCCCCCGGCAGCCCGGACGGCGACTGGTGCGACAGTGGTGGACGTCGCCCCGTGTGGATGGGAGGCCACCAGCCAACTGCTGATCTGTCCTTGTATATCATGTACTTTTTCCCATTTTGGTCTGAAACCACCGAGTTCAAATATCAGTGATCAGTTCTCAAGAAAAGCAGCCCAGTGTGTCTGCAGGCTGCCGGCCTGTAGCCTCTGGAGCGGACTCCGTGTAGGAACAGGGGGCAGGGCTGGTTCTCGGGGGGCGGCCTGGGGCCGTGGGGAGCTTACTTCCGACACCCCGGCCTCGGCCGCCCCGAGCGGGAGAGGCTGTGGGCGGGGTTCCAGCCTGCCGGACGAGGCCGGGCCTCTGTCTTCTCAGACCCCGGGCCTGTCTGGGGGGCCCCTCTGGGCTTCTCCCGGCTTAGCAAGGCCACGTGTGCCACGGCCAGCCCCCCCAGGTTGTACACTCTCCCCACGTGGACTCGTAAGGCGCGTCCGCGCTTGTACACACGTGTGCACGAGGACACAGGCACACAGGTGCATTTGCACGCACGGCCTTGCTTCGTTCTCGGCGGCCAGGTGTGTGTGTGTATGTGCACACGCCCACACGTGCACACACAAATGGTCGCACGCTGCTGCTGGAACTCTGCTCACACACGCGTGTGCGCTGCTGTTCGCGTCCCAAGCCGGCACCCGTGTGAGGACGTGGCCACGTGTGGCCGAAGGCGCGCCCCTGAGACGGTGGGTCGGGGCTCAGGCCCTGGCAGGACTGCCCGCTGGGGTTCCCCGCGAGGCTCAGCCGGGCCCTGTGGCGGGGCCGCGTCTCCTGTCCCCGGGCCCTGTGGGCCGCCAGCCCCCCGCCACGAGCGCGGTCTGCTTTCCAGGTGGCATATCTGTGTCCCAGTGCTCCAAGGAGGACGGCAGGAGCAGCTCCGGACCCCCGCACGAGACGGCCGCCCCCAAGCGCACCTACGACATGATGGAGGGCCGCGTCAGCAGGGCCGTCTCCTCCGCCGGCATCGAAGGTGGGCACCGGGACCTGGGGGGGGGGGGGGGGGCCTTCCCAACTCGGTGCCTTAGAGCGCCCCCTGGAGGGAGGGCGGGGACGGTTGGCCCGATTTTCCGGAGAGGAAACCCGGGGCTGCGGTTGGCTGAGGTCAGTCTGGAGGCGGTGACGGGCACCCCCGTCCCCCACCAAGAGGGTCCGTTGCCAGCGCCCCCGCCATCATCGTGGGGACTGCTCTCAAGTGGCCACGGGACCCACGTAGCCCTGACGCGGTTGCCCCCCTCCAGGTCTCATGGGCCGGGCCATCCCGCCGGAGCGACACAGCCCCCACCACCTCAAGGAGCAGCACCACATCCGAGGCTCCATCACACAAGGTGCCGGCCGGCCACCCGCTGCCCTCAGGGCCGCTCTCACGAGCCCTCAGAGGTTTCCCTCCGGGCGGGCGGGGGCGGGGAGCCGTACGTGAGCTGTACGGGCACGGGCTGAAACGGAGAGCAGGGACGCTCGTTCCTTAGAAGCGCAGACGGAAAGCAGATTACCAGCCGCCGCCCTGCCCTCGCTAGGTTTACTGAGCCTGTTTCGTGCTCGGTCCTCACCAAGTGCCACTTCGGCGCTGTCGTGTGAGGCCGGCGTTACCGCTTACTGGCACTCACCGGCAGCTTCCGTCGTCACGTCACCCACGTTGTCGCGGCTGGTCGGTGGCCAGCCACCTGCTACGGGCCCCATCCCGTGCTTTCCGTCTGCAGTATCTCACTGAACGTGCGCGACTCGGTGAGGGGTTTCGATCAGTAGTCCCGTTCTGTATGTGAAGAGACCGAGGCTCGGAGGCTCAGAGAGGTCAGGTCACGTGCTCAAGGCCACACGGCGGGTGCGGACTAGAAGCCAGGTCGTCTGGCTCCAGAATCACTGGAGGGCGGAGACCCCAGGGTAGGACGGGGGGGGGGGGGGCACGGTGGGGCGCAGAGCCGAGGGCCAGCGCCCTGTCCTCCTCGGCAGGGATCCCGCGGTCCTACGTGGAGGCCCAGGAAGACTACCTCCGTCGGGAGGCCAAGCTCCTGAAACGCGAGGGCACGCCGCCACCGCCCCCGCCCCCACGGGACCTGGCCGAGGCCTACAAGGCCCGGCCCCTGGAGGCGCTGGGCCCCCTGAAGCTGAAGCCGGCCCACGAGGGGCTGGTGGCGACGGTGAAGGAGGCCGGCCGCTCCATCCACGAGATTCCCCGGGAAGAGTTGCGGCGCACGCCCGAGCTGCCCCTGGCCCCGCGGCCGCTCAAGGAGGGCTCCATCACGCAGGTAACGGGCCGGCTGGGCAGGACAGCCGCTTCCCTGGCCTCTACAAATGGGGAAACTGAGGCTCGGCCTCAGTGGGTACCTTGCCCGAGATTACACAGCTGCTCACCGCTGACCCTTTGCCGTGTGCGTTCCGGATTCTGTGCTGAGGGCTTTATATCCGTGACCTCATTGAATTGTATTTACGCCCTGTGGGGTCTGTAGCCGTTATCCCCATTCTTCAGCTGGAAGGACTGAGGCCCAGAGAGCCCAGGCAGCCCGCTACAGTCCCCGAGCTCACCGTGAAAACAAACGGCTGCTGCTGTCTGGGTTTTTGTTACGGGCCAGGTGCCGCCTGAGCACCTTGCGTCGTGCCCAGTTTAGCCCCCGCAGCCACGCTCTGAGGGTCTCATTTTATCGGTGTGTAAATGGAGGCTCAGAGACGTGAAGTGACTTGCCCAGGGTCACACAGCAAGTGAACGGCAGTTGGTGAAACCCGGATGTTCCTAAACTGCAACGTCTTTGCTTCTCGGCGTCCCGTTTCCCCCACCAGCCTGCTGCACCCCCGCGGCCCCGGCTGCCCAGGAGGCCCCAGCCCAGTAGGGCACGATCAGCTCCCGTTGTGCAAGGAGCCGGTAGTGGAAACCACCGTCCCTTCCCGTGGTCAGAGGTGGCCGGACGGAAGGAGGACGGACGGTGGGAACCGTCCCTGGGGCTGCGTGGCCGTGAGGCAGACGGGGCTGGGAAGGGTATCCCGGGAGGGCGACCCAGCTTCCCTTGGGGGGAAGGTGCCCGATGCCCAGAGAAGCAGTGGGGACGGTAGCCACCGCCAGGGGCCTGGGTGAGACTTGCCCGTGGACCCCAGAGGAAGGCCAGTCTGACTCTACAGTATCCTCGTTAGAAGCAGGGTATCTCTTTCCCTTTCTTACGGAAGTGACAAAAACGTCCGTGAGTAGACCCAGGGTTCTGTTGCTTACAGACGCCGGCCCCCGCCGTACCCCGGGTTCCCAAGGCTGTGTCAACAGAGCGGGGGCTTCTCCGGGGCGGCCAGCCTGCACTGTGGTCCATGACCCCCTGTTTATTCAGCTGCCCCTTCTGGCCGGAGAGCAAACAGACCTCAGCCCTGACCTCTGAGCCTTGGGCACCAGGCGGTGGGACTGGGTTTTGCTGCTGAATTTCCTGGAGTGACCTCGAGTGGGCCGGCGGGGGGAGGGGGTCCCAGACCAGTGGGAGGAGTGGGGGTGTCGAGGCTCCAGGGGCCGACGAGGGTCCCCGCTTGCTCCGGGCATGGCTGGCCTGTGAGCTTGGTGGCCCTGGGGCCGGGACAGGGACAGACAGGGCGGTGACCCGTGCGTTCATCTCAGGCTCAGCAAAGCCCTTCGTCCCCCTGCCCCTGGAGGCGTGAGCCGTCGCTCCTGCTTCGTGGCCGAGAAACTGAGGCTCAGAGGCGTCCTGCGGCCGGTGCTCACACCCCTGTCTCCCCAGGGCACCCCGCTCAAGTATGACACTGGCCCGTCCTCCGCCGGCTCCAAAAAGCATGACGTGCGCTCCATCATCGGCAGCCCCGGCCGCACGTTCCCGCCCGTGCACCCGCTGGACGTGATGGCCGACGCCCGGGCGCTGGAGCGCGCCTGCTACGAAGAGAGCCTGAAGGGCCGGCCGGGGGCAGCCGGCAGCTCGGGGGGCTCCATCACCCGGGGGGCCCCGGTCATCGTGCCTGAGCTGGGCAAGCCGCGCCAAAGCCCCCTGGCCTACGAGGAGCACGGGGCGCCCTTCGCCGGCCACCTCCCACGCGGCTCGCCGGTGACCACACGGGAGCCCACCCCACGCCTGCAGGAGGGTACGTGGGGGGTGGGGGGGTGGGGGTGCGGGCACCGGGTGGGCTCCTGCCTCGGGGGACTGCCTCCCCACCCACCCTCAGCTTAGGCTAGAAACCAGGGGCACCCTCGGGCTGGTGCGTACTTGCCACCTGCCGGGCCCGTGGCTTCCGCCCCCAAAGTACGCTTCGATTTCTCTTCGTCTCCCTGCCACCCCCAGACCACCGTGATTCCCCACCCGGGGGGCCACCGCAACTCCCCTCCTGTCCTGCTGTATCCTGCACCCCGGATGCCGCCAGAGCCGTCCTTTGAAACATTCACATCCCGTCACGCCACTCTAATGCTTAAATCTTTCTAGTGATTCCTCACTGCATTTAGGGGAGAAAAAAAAAAAAATCCACCTTTTAGCCACGGCCGTGAGCAGCCCGTAGGACCTGGCCCGGTGCGCTGTGCACGCCACGGTCACCACATTCCTTTATCCACCACAGGCCGGGCCAGCGGGTTTCCTCCTCTCTGTTCCTGAGTGTGCACGGGGCCTTTGCACCTGCTCTCCCCGCTGCCTGAAGCCTCCCCCACATGCAGAGTGTTACCTAAGTGGCTTCTTTTTGTCCTTCGGGTGTCTGTTCAAATGTCGCATTCTTGGGAAGGCTTTTATGACCCTCCCCCACTATTCTGGTCACATTTTGAACGTCCCCCGGAGCGTTTATCTCGCGGAGATTTTCGCTTGAAGACTAGTGGGTCGCTTCTCTCCAGCATTAAGTGCGCCACGTCAGTGTGGTTTCCTGCCTGTTGTGTTGACGGGGCCAGCTGCATTTCTTACGACAGTGCTTGGCCTGTAATAGAGGCTCCATAAATATTTTCAATTGCTTGAAGTAAAGAAAGGAAGGAACAAATGAGCAAAAGAACAAATAAATGAAAGCATGAATGAGCTTTTTAAAAAAGAACACAAACACAGCAGCAAATGGGTAAATGAAAGAACACAGGAACCGGAGGCAAAGAGACAGGTGAAGGAGGAGGTCTGGTCCTTGCATCCCCGAGAGCCGCCCCCTCAAGTGGCCTCCCCTAAATGCTGGCCCCGGCGGCCCCCGTGTTGGGGGCTGTGACAGCGGTGGCACAGAGGTCCAACGCCACCCCCTTGGCCTGTCCCCACAGGCAGCCTCTCATCTAGCAAGGCATCCCAGGACCGGAAGCTGACGTCCACGCCCCGGGAGATCGCCAAGTCCCCCCACAGCGCCGTGCCTGAGCACCACCCCCACCCCATCTCGCCCTACGAACACCTGCTTCGGGGCGTGAGCGGTGTGGACCTGTACCGCGGCCACATCCCCCTGGCCTTCGATCCCACCTCCATACCCCGCGGGATCCCTCTCGATGCAGGTGATTGTCTGGGACCCATAGACCCCCACAGCGCGGGGCCAGGGACCTCGTCCCTGTCAGCCCCAGTTTCCTGTGGAACTTACCAGTGCCTTTAAAATTGAAAACGTATCAAAAGAGGCCGCAGTGCCTGAGTGTTTCTCAAACGGACGTGGTCTGAAAATCTGTTTAAAAGGATGCATCCCTCGGGGATCTTAGCGGTCACGCTGTGGATGCCCTTTAGGGGAACTTCGATCCAAAGAACGTTATCGATAAAAAGTACCCCACGTTGTCTTGGGGAGCCAAGGTTTTTCTGCGCGTAGCCCCTCAGTTCCGGGTTGTGGACGGTGTTTGGGGGAGGCCGTCGGGTGCGCGGGCCAGGGGCGGAACGACGGGCGGGTGAGCCAGCCTGACCTCGCTCCCCTTCTCCCCGCAGCCGCGGCCTATTACCTGCCCCGACACCTGGCCCCCAACCCCACCTACCCGCACCTGTACCCGCCTTACCTCATCCGCGGCTACCCCGACACGGCGGCGCTGGAGAACCGCCAGACAATCATCAACGACTACATCACCTCGCAGCAGATGCACCACAACGCGGCGACCGCCATGGCCCAGCGGGCTGACATGCTGAGGGGCCTCTCGCCCCGCGAATCCTCTCTGGCACTCAACTATGCCGCTGGCCCTCGAGGTGGGTGGGGAGGGCACCATCCCGCGCCCCCAGAACCGGCCCCGTCCCTCGTCCGCCCGGCCCGCTCAGGAGTGCGAAGGACGCGGGTGTTCTCGCTGAGGCCGTGGGGCGCGGTCACCCTAGAGGCCTGGGCGGTGGAACAGCCTTGAGAACGCACGCAGACCTGGCGCGGGGTTGAGGGTTGTGTGGGCCGCGAGCGTGGGGGTGGGGGTGTGTCTGATAGCGTGTGCATTCGGATGCACACGCAGGAGGTGAGCGTGTGCCCGCGCGAACTCTCCGTAGATGGGGGTCCTTGGCCTGACCAAAAGAGATCAAAATACGAGGCTGTGAATTTCCGGCTCCCTCGACTCACAAACAGCCCGTGGCTGCTTTGTGAGTGCGTTCAAGTCGTCCTCTGGAAACATTTCTGGAAGGTTCTTTTCAACAACCAAGTACCAGTTAGGGTCCGTTTGGAAAAAGCAGTCACGCTAGGTATCTCAGGCATTGGGGACTGAATACAGGGAGCCGACCGGAGCGGGTAGGAGGCTGGCAGAACGCAAAGGGCCAGCCAAGTGCGCGGATGCCCGCCACCGGGCACGACCGCCTCTGGGGTTTGGAGGTCAAAGGAGGTGGGACTGGGAGAGCCTGGCATCCGGAAGAGGGGCCCGAGGGGACCGGTGCAGAACCAGGAGGGGGCGCCCGGTCCCTCCGGCCCTTTGCCCACAACCCCCCGGCCCCACCTCCTCCCGCAGGCATCATCGACCTGTCCCAAGTGCCACACCTCCCCGTGCTGGTGCCCCCGACCCCGGGCACACCGGCCGCCACCGCCATGGACCGCCTTGCCTACCTCCCCACAGCGCCCCAGCATTTCAGCAGCCGGCTCAGCAGCTCCCCGCTCTCCCCAGGTAACACCCCTGCCCCGTCCCATCCACCCCCCAGGTAACACCCCTCCCCTGTCCCATCCACCCCAGAGGACAGGCCCCGGCCCTCCCTGAGCGCTGGGCTGAACCACAGGACTTCTGGTCTCCAGGGGGTCCCACTCACTTGACGAAACCCGCCACCACCTCGTCGTCCGAGAGGGAGCGGGAGCGCGACCGGGAGCGCGACCGGGAGCGTGACCGGGAGCGCGAGAAGCCGGTCCTCACGTCCACCACCACTGTGGAGCACGCGCCCATCTGGAGACCTGGTAGGGCGGCGGAAGTCCCTGCCCCGGCCTCTGGGGGTCCTCATGGGCCACGCGACCTGTCCCCTGACCCCGCAGCCTGTCCCTGCCAGGTACGGAGCAGAGCAGCGGCGGCAGCGGCGGCGGAGGGGGTGGGGGCGGCAGCGGCAGTGGCCGCCCCACCCCCCACTCCCACCAGCACTCGCCAATGTCACCCCGGGCCCAGGACGCCATCCAGCAGAGACCCAGCGTGCTGCACAACACGGGCATGAAGGGCATCCTCACCTCCGTGGAGCCCAGCACGCCCACAGTCCTGAGGTGGGCCAGGTTGGCACAAGGGAGGGGACGGGCGGGCGGGCCGTGGGTGCACAAGTGCACTGGTGGGAGAGAGACGGGAAGGAGAATGATGGGTGGGAGAGCAGGGAGGTGGATGGTGGGTGAATGAATAGGAGGTAGGACGGCAGGTGGACAGGCGGGTGAACGGATGATGCATGGGTAGGTGGAGGGAAGGGCAGGTGAAGGTGATAGATGGGTGAGTATTTGGGAGGGAAATGGATAGGTGATTGGCTTGGGATGGGCACGTGGAGAGAGAAATGGATAGGTGGGTGGGTGGTGTGTGGATGGTGACTGGGCTAGATGAGTGGGTAGTTGGGTGGATGGAAGGGTGGTTGGGTTAGACAGGTGAGTGAATGGATGGATGGA
>NW_026057586.1:85724297-85757113 GCF_023721935.1 Panthera uncia | reverse complement strand
GAGTAGGTGGATGGATGGATGGATGGATGGATGGATGGATGGTGAGTTGGATGAGTGGGTGGATGGTGAGTTGGATGAATGGATGGATGAGTAGGTAGGTGGAAGGATGGGGAGATGGTGAGTTGGGTGGGTGGGTGGATGAACAGGTGGATGGATGGATGGTAGATGGTGAGTTGGGTGGGTGGGTGGCAGGTTGGGTGGGCAGGTGGATGAGTAGGTGAGTAGGTTGTCAGGTTCAGGGATAGTCTGTGGAAAGGAGACGGACACGTAAGAGGGGGCTGTGGGAAGAGACTTTTCTGGTCCTCCCCCGACTTGGGGGAGGTGTCCCTCTTGCCTGGACAAAACCTAGGGGTTCTGTTAAGATGAGAGAGGCTCTTTAGGCCATGTGTGCCCCCCCCACCAGAGTCCAGTCACTCTCATAAGGGGGCCCAGGTCAGGTCCCCTCTGATGACACCCACCCCCCAGGACTGCGGGCAGAGCTGCCTGATGCGAGGGGGTGGGGGCTCCGTACTCCTCCCTGCCCAGAGTCCTGTTTGGAGGCAGGCGTTTCTTCCGAGGTAAAGCTTCTATTCATACGAGTACCGCCCCCGCCATTTGGCTGTTCTAAGTCATACCCACCCCCCAACCACAGTTCCAGTTGGGAAAAATGACAACCCCGTTTCCCAGAAGCACTGGCTTTGTCCTCACTGACTCAACTACTCAGCAGCTACACGAAGCAGGAGCACCTGGCTGCTTAGAGCAAGATCATGGCTCAGCACAAAGTGGTTTGTGCACACTGGCAACAAGCCAGTTAGAAACTGTCGTGCGGGCATCGAGCCTTTCCCTCTGGCAGCTGGAGCGAGGGTCAACAAAGGGCAGGGCACTGCCTCGTGGCATCACTGGGCTTGACGGAGAGGCCACAGGGCTGGAGTCAGGCCAGTTCACATCCAAGCCTCAGTGTCCTCATCTGCAAAGTGGGGATAATTACATTTACCCCGTGAAGATCAGAGTGTACATTTGTGCATTCCTTCTCCCCAGCCGGCCCCCCCTGGGGCTTACGGCCTAGACCGTAGCAGTTGGGGAAGGCTGCTTGGAGGAAGAGGCAAGTGACCCTCAAGAGGAGGAGGGCCGGGGCGGAGTTCCGGAGAGCCTTGCTGTTCTCCCACGGTTCTCTAACCGCCCGCGCCGCCTCCCCTCAGGGCCTTTGCCCCTGTTTTTCCAACTCCTCACGTAGCTGTGTTGCGTGCATTTCCTCGAGCGCCCCCAGCAGACCCTCGCCCACTTGCCAGCTCGAGAGTCTCCCCCCATTCTCCGTCACCCTGACTTGTCGTTGACCAGTTCCCAGGCTCTGAGCGTGGGTAACTTCTCTGTTAACTTGTATATAGTCTGCTCAACCGGAACGTAAGGCGATTTTGTCTGGTTCATTCGCTGCCGTATCCTTCAAGGTCTAGAACAGTGTCTAGAACAGTGCCTGACCACGTACTAGGTGTTTAGTAAGAAGTCTTGGAACGACGGACTGAATGAATGAATACGTGAGTGAGCGAGTGAGTGAAGGCATGTGGGGTGGGTAAGGCCATGTCGGGAGGGCGGGTTCATTCTACGAGCAGTGGGGACTCATCAGGGTGCTGGAGTGAGGGAGTGGCCCCGCCTCGGCCTCCTGGGCCCCTAGTGGGGGCACTGCTCCAGCCCCCTGACCGCCTTCTCTCCTCCCCCAGGTCCACCTCTGCCTCCTCGCCTGTCCGCCCGGCCGCCACATTCCCACCCACCACCCACTGTCCTCTGGGTGGCACCCTGGACGGGGTCTACCCCACCCTCATGGAGCCTGTCTTGCTGCCCAAGGAGGCCCCAAGGGTCGCCCGGCCCGAGCGGCCCCGTGCGGACGCTGGCCACGCCTTCCTTGCCAAGCCCCCAGCCCGCTCTGGGCTGGAGCCCGCCTCCTCCCCCAGCAAAGGCTCCGAGCCGCGGCCCCTGGCGCCCCCCGGCTCCAGCCACACGGCCATCGCCCGCACCCCAGCAAAGAGCCTCGCACCCCACCACGCCAGCCCGGACCAGCCTGCGCCGCCCGCCTCGGCCGCGGACCCGCACCGGGAAAAGACTCAAAGTAAACCCTTTTCCATCCAGGAATTGGAGCTCCGTTCTCTGGGTAAGACCACCCTGACAGCGGCCACCTTCATAGACGCGATAATCATGCGTCAAATTGCTCACGATAAAGGGCCGCGAGAAGGAGGTTCGCTGGCCAACGACTCCCCTCGCGATGGTAAGACTTCCGGACCCGCCGCCCGCCCACCCCGTCTTGTGGCCTAAAGATATTTTCAGATCTCTGCTTTTTATTTTTTTCCCCCCATTTTACGTTGGTTTTGGTATTTTGTTTTTAAACGCGTCCTCGTCGATTGCACGCTATGATGACTATTCCTCAAGCTGCCGCCCACCCCCTCTGATTTGGGGGCACCTCACCATTTCACATTGTTTTATCATGATATATATATATTTTTTTTTTTTTTTGGATTTTCGCTTTTTTTCCTTTAATGAATGGATCTGTGATTTTGACTTCAACTGCGCCTCCCATGTCCCAACCTTTGCGCCTGTGTTTGGGGAGCAGAGGGAGTGGGGCTGCAGAGGGGCTCGGGCTGCCGCCGGCTGCCGCGTGGGTGAGTCAGCTTTGGAGGACGCCCGCGAGGCAGACTGTCTGGGAGGGCAGGGGAGCGCACTGCTCTCCAGGAGGAAATGACCCCTGCACTCTGCCAGGGCCGTGAGGGGCTCTCGGGGATGCCCCGGCCCCACATGTCCTTGCTGACCTCCACCCTGCAGCCCCTGGGAAAAGAATAGCCCCGGGCCCCGTCTCCCACCTCTGGCCCCTTCTCAGGGCTCCTCTTTGTTGGCCCGGGGGGCTGCAGGGACTGTGGCCCAGACCGGGTCCTGGGACCCGAGTGTCCCTCCCTGGCCCCTGCCGCCCGCTGATCTCACTCCTGCACTGCCTTCCCCCACGGCCCCCACCATCCGGGTCTGTGTTTCCCCCTGTCCCTAGGTCATTGTCCGTCTCTCGGACTGTCTCCCTGTGTGTCCGTCTGCCTTCTTCCTCCAACGGCCTCTCTCTCTCACCCCACCGCCCCATCTCCCCCATTTCTCGTTGCGTCCCCCGCCCCAGCCAGCCGGCAGCCCCTGGTCTGGCTCCCTTCCTCTATCCATCCGCCCGCGGCCCCCGTCTGATCTGGGGGCCCCAGCCAGCGGGCGGGAGGGCAGGCCGGGCAGGGTGGCCCTGGCCCCAGGTCCTGGCACAGACATGACCCGGGCCTCGCCCACGGCAGGTTACCACGGCGGCAGCTACAGCCCCGACGGGGTGGAGCCCGTCAGCCCCGTGAGCTCGCCCAGCCTGACCCATGACAAGGGGCTCCCCAAGCACCTCGAGGAGCTCGACAAGAGCCACCTGGAGGGGGACCTGCGGCACAAGCAGCCAGGTAGCGCCCCGCCTCACCCCGGCACCCCCCTCGCCACAGCCCTGCGAGACAGGGACGGCCGTTGTCCCATCACACAGGCGGGAAAACCAAGGCCCCCTGCGGCCGAGGAATTGGCCCAGCCCCACGCTCAGAGGGCAGAGTCGGGATGCGGGGACCGCGCCCTCAGCCAGGCTCACGCCTCGGGTCCCCCCACCCGCCCCCCAGCCTGACCAGCTCTGCTCCGCCCGCAGGCCCCGGAAAGCTCGGCGGTGAGGCCGCGCACCTCCCACACCTGCGGCCGCTGCCCGAGAGCCAGCCCTCATCCAGCCCACTGCTCCAGACCACCCCCGGGGTCAAAGGTCACCAGAGGGTGGTCACCCTGGCACAGCACATCAGCGTAACTACCCCTTCTCTGCCTCCGGCCCTGGGCGGGGATGAGGTCCCGGGGGAGGGGGAGGGTCACACGCAGCCTCGCGGTCTGGTGGGTAAACCGAGTCCTGGCAGACCGGACCAGGGAGGTAGGGCTGGCGTGGGCAGGCCGGTCAGGGATTCCAGACTCTCAGACTCAGATGCGGAAGCCACCCCCTCACCCAGCTGGGGAGCCTCTGGTGCGTGAGCCCGTGATCCGCGTCTCCCGCGTGCTGGGCATTGGAACCTGACCCGTGTAGGGCCCACCGCTTTGACAGGGAGCCCCCCATCCCGTGCACAGGGGGACGCTGAGGCTGCCGTGGGCGGGCCCTAAACACCCAGGGAGCCGGGAACCGAGCCGGGCCGTGTCCCCAAAGCGCAGCCTAGCCTTTGCACGCCCAGAAGGTTCCGGAGGGATGGCTGCTGCCTGACCCCTGCATCCCTCCCCCCACCTTCGGCCCGCAGGAGGTCATCACACAGGATTACACGCGGCACCACCCGCAGCAGCTGAACGCACCCCTCCCGGCCCCCCTCTACTCCTTCCCTGGAGCCAGCTGCCCGGTCCTGGACCTGCGCCGCCCCCCCAGTGACCTCTACCTCCCGCCCCCGGACCATGGCGCCCCGGCTCGCGGCTCGCCCCACAGTGAAGGGGGCAAGAGGTGAGCGTCGGGGGCGGGTGACCCTTGCGGTTTAGCTCCTGGGGCACCTCTGTCAGGTGCCTGCTGTAGGAGGGCTGAGCTCGGCCAAGTGCGAGGCCCGCCTGGTGTCCTTGCGCGGATGAGAAACTGAGGCTCAGGGAGACGGCGGGCAGTTTGCTCAAGGCCACGGTGCTGACAGATAATAGCTGACGCGTCCGTCACGCTCTGTGGGCTCCAGCCGCCATGTGTTAACCGGGATGCTCACCACAACCCCAGGAAGCGTAGGTGGTATTGTCCCCATGTCACCGGTGAAAGAACTGAGGTACGGAGAAGCGAATTCCTTCATCTCCGGGGACACAGCCAGTGAGTGGCAGAGCCGGGATTTGAACCAGAGCCGAGGGTGGCGAGCACAGCCTCCCTGCAGGCACACGTGCTCGCTTCTGGTTCCCCCGGGAGCACTAGGGCTCGGAGAGGAGAGGGCGGCCCCCGGCTCTAGGACGAAGGGAGCCCCTCGAACGGGGGCACCACATGAGCGAGCCACAAGGGCGGGAAGGACATCTCTGGGGGACAGTGGGGCACCGGGCGTGCGCTGCAGCAGGGGTCAACTGACTACCGCCCGTGAGCCAAATCCAGCCCACAACCCACGAGCTACAGGTAGTTTTACATTTTTAAGAGGCTGTAAAAGAAGAAACACAGCAGAGCCCACAAGTGGCCCGCAGTGCCCGACACAGTGGCTCTCTAGCCCGTGCAGAAAGACTCAGGGGAGGGCAGAGCTGGGAGGGGGCAGGAGAGGGACACGTCCCCCACATCACTGCGGGGGAGAGAGCGCCGAACTCGAACCACAGACCCTCTCTCTGCTCAGGTCTCCAGAGCCCAGCAAGACGTCCGCCCTGGGCAGCAGTGAGGATGCCATCGAGCCCGTGTCCCCACCCGAGGGCATGGCAGAGCCTGGGCATCCCCGAAGCGCCATGTACCCGCTGCTGTACCGGGACGGGGACCAGGCAGAGCCCAGGTACCTCCGTGGCACCCACTCTGCCCCCAGGATCCTCATGACTCAGCCTCTGGCCCACTCGTGGCCTTGGCCCACCGCGGTACACTTGGGGCTCCACTGGGCCTTTGTGTGTGGCTGAGAGATCTCAGACCCGCAGAGCAGGGGTTAACGGCTGGAGGGGCGTCCACGGCAGCTTCCTGTGCTGTGGACTGCACCTCCTGGCTCAGGCCAGGCCCCTGCTGCTAGCGGACCTGAGAAACCATGAGCTAAATGTGCTGCACCAATCGGGGGGGGGTGGAGACAGAGAAGAAAGCCAGGTCCCTGGGTCTTGGGAAGGATGTGGTCTGAGCACCTGCCTAGTTTTTCCAGGGGCTGTTGCAGGTAGACAGGGATGGCCCACCAGAGCAGCTGGGGCTCTCCAGAGACACCCTGAGCCCAGGAATAGGTGAACTACAGAGAAGATTCCAGGAGCCGTGGTCCCTAAGAGATGAAAGATGTAGGTATAGGGTAGGAGAGGCTCGGTTCTGAATTTCTAAGGCAGGTCAGGTAGTAAGCACCCCATCGTCAAAGGTATGCAAGCTCCACACTGAACAAACTGACCTAGGTTCTCTGATCCTCGCAGCAGAATGGGCTCTAAATCTCCAGGCAACAGCAGCCAGCCGCCGGCCTTCTTCAGCAAACTGACCGAGAGCAACTCCGCCATGGTCAAATCGAAGAAGCAGGAGATCAACAAGAAGCTGAACACCCACAACCGGAACGAGCCAGAATACAGTAAGCGGCGAGCCCACTGCCCTGGGAACCAGGGGCCCCCGTGGGGCTGGGAGCCAGCACGGTGGTAGAAACCCACGGGGTACTTGCCCGGCTCCCCCACTGGCCCTTCCCTGCGCATTCAGGGAGCCCGGCGGTCTCCGTCTCTGCCTCGGGTGCCCGCCGGGACAGAACAGTGCCTGGGTATGGCCGGCATTCGGCGAATACTCAGATGGGCGGGTCTGTGCGGAGCCCCTACTGGGAACCAGGGATTGGGGTCTTACCCACCCAAGGGCCCTGTGTGTCCCCTGTTCACAGCACTCACCGTGTTTGTGATTTTTTCCTCCCCACTTACGCGGTTACCGGAAGTGAATCCTAACTTAGCCTCCGCCCCTTAGCACAATGCTGGTTAGAATTGCAGCCTCCAGACCTGCTGACTCTGTGTACATTGAACAAGCTCCCGCAGAGTGCGCCTTGCCTGCACGAGACGGGACCGTGCGGGGGCGGGGGCGTTCCTCGGACCCGTAGGCCCGCAGGGCTTACCCATCTTGTCGCCTGCCTCTCCAGATATCGGCCAGCCCGGGACGGAGATCTTCAACATGCCCGCCATCACCGGAGCAGGTAAGCGTCCGGCCCGGGCTACACGGCCACCGGCCCCCTCCCTGCTCTCTCCGCCACCCCCCGTCATGGCTGCGCGCTGGGGAGGTTGGGCTGGGCGTGCGGGACCTGGAAGGGGACTCGGGGAGCGGGCGCAGCCTCGGAGGCCGCTGGGGCCCTCGCCCCAGCCACAGTCACGGTGACGGAGGGCCTCTCTGAGTTCAGCTGTGTCCCTCCCTCTGGACTCCGCAAACCGGCGGTGGGGGTACAGGCTCACACGGAAGGCGAGGCTTTGCAGGGAGTCGACACTGGAGTTACACCGCAAGGCCCCCTGGTGTGTTGATTTCAGGATTAGGGGCGCACAGCCGCGTGGAAGCACCAGTCCCTGCTGGGGCCTCGGGGGGGGGAGACTGGAGTGTGACGGGGAGTGGGCGTGCGCTCGGTGCGCCCAGGCTCGCTCAGGGTCCTCCTGAGCGTTCTCCGAGAGAGAGCATGGGCTTCACTCAGAAATTCGAACCCCCCGGGGAGCTGAGGGAACAACGAAGACGGGTGACAGAGATGGGTGAAAACTCACACGCGTGTTTGAAACTCCAGCCCGCTTTGATGGTTTGTGGCTGGGGGGCCCCCGGGGTCGGATCCCCAGCCCCTGGTGGGGGCTGCAGTGTGTGTTTCCACTGCTTCGTGGCGGGGCTTTGTGGAATCGGCTTCGAAAGTCCGGTGAGAGGAGACTGAGCCCAGAGCCCACTGGGGACTGGCGCCTCCACGGGCAGGACCCTGTCTAGGGGGGTTGGAGGTGCCGGGGGTGTTTGCAGGGCTGTGGCCTCTGGGCTCTGTGGGAGCCTGAGGCCAGAGGAGCAGAGGGGAGATGGGGGGCCTTCCCTGGGGCCATCGGGGGCCTCGAACCCTGGGAACGTGGTGAGCGAAAGACCAGCATTTCATCCTCACTGGAGGTCATCAGGGCCTCCAAGTGGGGGGCTCGCCCGTCTACCCAGAGACTAGACACAGGGGGCTTCGCTGAGCCTCGGACAACAGGCAGGAGACGGTTCGGTCGAACCAACGATATGGTTAGAAATGAATGTTTCCGGAACATTCCAAATCGTGACACAGGCACTAGACGCGTAGGCGTGTGTGTACATGCAGAAATCCGTGCAGTGGTGCAGCAAAGCTAAGACTTCTACGTAAATTCGATTCGGCTTTTTTTTTTTTAAGCAGTTAGTCCACACACAAAAATTTCCCCAGACCCCGGTCTCTGCTGCTCAGCCCCTGCATCAGACTTTGCCTTGGTAACTGGAGATGGTCAGGCTTCCTGTCTGCCTGGCACCATCAGATCCGGGACCCGTGGCCCTGGGTGGAAGGCTCGGGAACATCTGTGATTGCTCACCCCTGCTGGAAATCCTGCTCTTTCTTGGAGAACGTGGCTTTTTTTCCCCCTCTTTTTTTTTTTTGTTTTTTTTTTTTTTTTTTTTTTGAAGTGCTGAGGAAAATGTGGCCAAGATGCAGCTAAAAAGGTGGAGAGGGTGTCCCTGGCTGTGAACAAGTTTGAAGCAGAAAGGAAGAAAAGAAAAAGAAAACGTAGGGAGCAAACAGTTGCTACGCAGAAGTGTGATTTTTATTTAAAAACAATTGTTAATGTTTATTTATTTACTTTTGAGAGAGAGAGAAAGAGGAGAGAACCCAAGTGAGGGAAGGACAGAGAGAGAGAGGGAGATGCAGAATCCAAAGCAGGCTCCAGGCTCTGAGCTGTCCGCACAGAGCCCGACGCGGGGCTCGAACCCACGAACCGCGAGATCATGACCTGAGCCGGAGTCGGACGCTGAACCGACCGAGCCGCCCAGGCGCCTCAGACATTTTTAAAAGCCTCTGTGTCCCTCCCAGCCTCACAGAAGCCATCAGGGAAGTTGGCTGATGAGCTGGGGGTCGGAAAGACTCGTCCCCTGGCCACTTGGTATTCACACGGTCCACCAGAGTGGAAGTTTTGAAATCCATGCAGACAGTGCCCAAGGCCGGCAGGCGGGGGGGGCTTGAGCTTTGCTGGCTTAACAGAGATGCTGAGGAAGAGACACAAGCCCCCGGCTTGTGAAAGGCCCCGGAATGATTCACAAGAAAGATGAGAAAGGGGCAGGATACCTGGTGGATGAAAACAGGCTTACTTAATTCACGTGGCCGAGCGGTGGGCATCTGCAGGGGCCTGTCTGGGACCGGTCTGTTGATTCGACCGCTTTGTGAGCAGGTGGCCGGGCTGGGGGCGGTCGTGCATTTGTCTCCAGCTCTGCCCTGTCCCCCGCACGCACGTAACTGCATGGCTGCCTCCCCACCTCACCGTCCGTCTCTGCACCTCTCTCTCCTCGTGGCTCCCAGGCAGGGAGGGGTGGGGGGGGTGGAGAGCTAGGCCCAGTGTGGGGAGAGGGGAGGGCGGGCGGTGGGGGGCTGAGGGTCCCAGGCCTCACGGGGGTCACCTTCCCTGCTAGAGTCTCTTCCTCAGCCCCTGCCGGCCCCGGGCACCCCGAGCAGACCCCTCACACCCAGGACCAGGCTCTGGCTTGCCCTGGTTTCCCAGCTGTGTGTCCCCAGATGGGGCGTCCCTCCGATTTCTGCTGGCAGTAAACACACACACACACACACACACACACACACACACACACACACACTCTCACTCCCAAGCCACTTGGAATGTTTAAAAAGATGCAGGCCCAGCTGGGATTCGGGGGGCAGGAGGGGCTTCCGATTTCCCAGAGGACAGGGTAGGAGAAACTGGGGGGGGGGTGGTCATCTCGCCTCCCAACCCCCCCACCCCCGGGGCCCGAGTCCGAGGGAGCCGCCTGCCCCCGATCACCACTGCAGGAAAATAAGGGGGGGGGATAGGGCAATAAACGTGTTGCTTTGGCGAAATGTGCTCACTGTGTATTCTCTCTTCTCCTCCCTCTCTCCCTCTCTCCGCTTCTCTCCCCCTCTCTCCGTTGTCCCCCTGGCCCCTCCTGGCCCCTGTGTGTGTGTGTCTCTCTCCCAGGCCTTATGACCTGCAGAAGCCAGGCGGTGCAGGAACATGCCAGCACCAACATGGGGCTGGAGGCCATTATTAGAAAGGCGCTCATGGGTAAATATGATCAGTGGGAGGAGCCCCCGCTCAGCGCCAATGCTTTTAACCCTCTGAATGCCAGTGCCAGCCTGCCCGCTGCTATGCCCATAACCGCTGCTGACGGACGGAGCGAACACACACTCACCTCGCCAGGTCTGCAGGCCTCCCCCGCCTCGGTCCTCCAGCCCCACCCGCCCCGTCCGTCCCCCTCCCGGTGTCATTAATCTCGCGCCTCCGCGTTCCTCTGACCAACCCCATCCAGCTTTGGAGCTTGTGACTGTATTTTTGTGTGTGTTTGATGTGGTTCTGGAGTCGGCTAATCCCAGGCTGGGCGGGCACAGCCCCAGCCCCCCCACCCCCTTGCCCACTGGGGCTGAAGGAGCTGCTGCTTTTCTAAAAACACGCCCTGCTGTCCGAGCCCTGCCCTGCCTTGTTCCCCTGCTGGACACGGGTCCCCGGGAGGCCCACGTCCGGGCCCAGCTTTGCGTCTCCTGGGGAGATCAGGCTAGAGCGAGGACCCGCCTCTGTGTGGGTCAAGGGGACCCCTGGGCTCTTGGCAGCCAGGCCCATTGGCTCCGCATCTGCTGGGGCCACCGTGTGTGTCCCTGGCTGGCCTGGGACCTGAGGGGGAGGAGACCGGTGTCTGTGTGCCAGCCCCAAACTCAGATGAGTCAGGGAGAGCACAGGGGCCAGCTCCCCATCTGCCCCATGTCCCTGAGCAACACTCTGCATATCTGAACGAGGACTGTGCAAGGAGACCTCAGGCCCGTTTGTCTGACCTGGACAGTCTGGTCCCAGGAAGATTCTGGATTTAATGGGGGCCCAGGCCTGGCCTCTGGGGTCCTGGCTTCTCTGTGGAAGGTCTACAGCCTTCCCGGCCCTGGTACGGCCCTGGGGCAATGGTCAGGGGCAAGTCAGAGGCCTGAGGCTTCGTGTTCGGGGTATCAGCCCCTGGGTGGGTGGGTGGGCCTCAGGGCGGCCCGAGGGGACTTTGAAAATAGTTCAGCTCACTTCCCTAGTCAGTTCTGGGTCTGTCCATCTGGTCGACCTTGGCTTCTCAGCAGGGCTGAGCTGCTGTTCTCTCCTCTGTGGGGGCCTGGGAGGCAGGCGTCCAGGGCCTCACCCACCCCCGCCCCGGCCCCACCCCCACCCCCGCCCAACCCCCTCCCCCCCTTTGCCCCCCGCCCTGTGAGTGTCGTCTGCACAGTCCAACGTGGCCCCTTCCCGTGTGTTCTCCTGCAGGTGGTGGCGGGAAGGCCAAAGTCTCTGGCAGACCCAGCAGCCGCAAAGCCAAGTCCCCGGCCCCGGGCCTGGCGTCCGGGGACCGGCCGCCCTCCGTCTCCTCGGTGCATTCGGAGGGGGACTGCAACCGCCGGACCCCACTCACCAACCGCGTGTGGGAGGACCGGCCCTCGTCCGCAGGTGGGCGGCAGGGCGCGGTGCTTGGGCGGGCCTGTCGCTGTCCCCAGCACAGTGCGCAGGTCCCCTGGGTGGGGTCGGGGGGAGCATCTGCACTGGGCCTGGCCAGCAGCCTGAGCACCTACTGTGTGCAGAGTGCGTGGTCTGGCCTCTGGCCCTGACCAGAGAGGAGGGAAGGTTCGGGGAGTGAGTGGAGAAGGCCGATCCCATGGGCTTGGCAGGTTGCGGGAAGCTGGGTTTTCTTCACGGGCACAAGGAGCCCCTGGAAGGTTCTAGGTGGAAAGCGCCTGCAAGAGGACAGACCCGAGGGGCGAGGGCACGGGAACAGCAAGGAGGCCCCTCCCCGTCCCGGCGACAGCTGGCCCCGGGCACGGTGGGGGGGAAGTGGTGTCGGTGGGGAGAGGTGGGCAGCTTTGAGCCACTCGCGGGAGTGACACCGGGACAGTGGCCAGACGTGGGAGGCCGAGGCCCAGTCCCCAGCGTGGTCGGCAGGTGGGCCCACGGGCAGTGCCCAGCTCACAGGGGGCCTCCTGGTCGTCTCTCCTGGTCTTTCCGGCAGGTTCCACACCGTTTCCCTACAACCCCCTGATCATGCGGCTGCAGGCGGGTGTCATGGCCTCCCCACCCCCGCCTGGCCTCCCCGCGGGCAGCGGGCCCCTTGCCGGTCCCCACCACGCCTGGGATGAGGAGCCCAAGCCGCTGCTCTGCTCACAGTACGAGACGCTCTCCGACAGCGAGTGACCGTCAGAACGGGCTGGGGGGCGGTGCCGGGGCCCAGCCAGCGGCCAGAGCAGCCGGGCAAGGAGGGGGCCGCTGCCGACCCCCCCCCCCCACCGAGGAAGGAGCCCCTGAGTCTGCCTGCGCGCCTGTCCGTCCGTCCGTCCAGAGCCGGCATCCTTGCCTGTCTAAAGCCTTAACTACGACTCCCGCCCCGGGCTGGCCCTGTGCAGTGACCTTACTCAGGGGATGTTTACCTGGTGCTCGGGAGGGGAGGGGCCAGGGAGGGGGCGCGGCGGCGTGTGGCGGCCACACGCACGCAGCCGGGGCGGCCAGGGACCCAAAGCAGGATGACCACGCACCTCCCATGCCACTGCCTCCCCCCTTAACGCATTTGGAACCAAAGTCTAAACTGAGCTAGCAGCACCCTCCCTCCGTCCCCATTCCGCTTATCGCTCTGGACAGACGGACACAGGCGCTGTCCAGCCCCCGGCGCTCTCGTTCCCGGTCAGCGAGACTGCCGCCGACCCAGTGAGGCCAGATGGGCGGGCGAGAGGGCCAGGTGGGGTCTGGGGCGAGCGGAGGCTCGGAGGGACCGGACCGTTTGTTCTCACACATGGTTGCCGCGGCGGTGGGAAGGAAAGGCAGGTGTACATGATGTATTGGTTTACAGGGTATATTTTTGATACCTTTGATGAATTAGTTCAGATGTTTTACGCGAGGAAGGACTTGACCCAGTATTATTGCTGCTGTGCTTTTCCATCTCTGCTTACCGTTCAGGAGGCGTGTGCAGGCCGCCATCGGTGACCCCATCGTCCGCGGGCCTGAGGGGGCCGGGGGCTGCCGGCTCACGGGCGCCCCTTCGTCCTCCCCCCCGCCCTTCCTTGGGCAGAAGGAATTTGATGGGTGTTCTGTGACCGCCATCTGCGCACGGCGGTGGCATTCTGTCATTTACACACGTTGTTCTCATTAAAAAGCGAATTATACTCGAGCGACGAAGGCTTCTTCTCTGCCTCGGACTGCACGGCCACGGGGCAGGCGACTGGGGGCTTGGGGGGACAGTGTGAGTGTGACCCTGGAGGGGCAAAGACACATCCCCCCTGAAGTCACCAGGCCCGTCCCCTTGGCAGGTGAATAGCTCCATTCGTGGCGAGAATGTCACCATGAGGGCGTCCGTACACGTGGGGGAAGGTGAGGAGCGTGCACGCCTGGGGAGGGGTCACAGGGCGCGTCCCGATGACCGTCGCCGGGTGTCCCTTGCTAAATACGCTTGCGGCCACTCCCGCCGGGGGTCGTGAGGACACGGGGCCTTTGTCGTCACCACCGTCTTCGATGCGAGGCACAAGGGAGACAGCCCTTGGCCTCTCGGGTCCGGAAACGGCTGCCGGGCCACTGCTTGTGGTTTTGGTCGGAGCGTCCCTGCTCTGGCTTCCTGTGTGCGTCGCGAACACAGCCCGAGTTCTGGAAAGGCGGCGATCCGTCGCCGTGGCGGATGCTGGGGGCAGCCTCGCGGGGGCCCCTCCCCCGCCCCTCTCCGCAGCACCTCGTCTGCCCCGTCGGGCCGGGCGCCTGACTCTGGAAGGGCACTCAGGGGTCCTCGCTGCCCAGCGTCCTGTCTGTGTGCCTGGCACGTGTGTGGGTGTGTGCCGTGGGCCCCCGGGTGCCCCTCGTGCCGAGCCTGGGTGTCGTGGTCCTGGAACCCACCCTGTCCCCGTCCCTCAGCTTCCCGGCCCGGGGCTGCCGGCCCCTTGGCCCGTCCAGGGACGGACACCCCTCGAATACCCAGAGAGGGGCCACCCTGGCCCAGCGGACTTGTGAACAGGCCGCCGTGTCTGGCCAAGGGGATGGTGTTTATGCAGTTTGGAACCGGCTTCCAGGACTCTGATGGGGCCTTGCCAGCAAGGATGGCCGCGGGCCCAGTTGGGGGGGCGGGGGGGGTGGTCCTGTCCCACACCAGCTGTCCCCGTTCAGCACATCGGAGGGGCCTCCACAGGACTTGGGCCAGACACGGGTACGCTGGCCGCAGCAAGTGCTGTCCCCTGCCCAACCTCCACGTGAGTGGTGCCCAGTTTCCCTGGTGGCCAGCACCCCACCTCCTCGGGGTGTGTACCTGGGAGGTCCCATGATTTAGGGGTGGTGGGTAGGGGTGGAGGAGGGGTCAGAGTGCGCAGGGGACACTGCCCACGAGCCTCCCCGGCCCTGTGCGTCTCCCTGTCTATCCTGCAAGCCTGCGCCCTGAGTCAAGATGTGAGTGTGCGGTTGTGACTGTCTAGCCTCCGGAATGTTCTGCGTGCCCCCTTCCCCCCACAGCGGCAGCGGGCCACACGGCCGCCCCTCCAGGCTTCAGCTCGGTACTTGGGCTGCAGTACTGAGGCTGGCAGGCAGGTGGCAGTGTCGAGCCAGCAAAGGGCCCTGTCCTGACCACAGGCCTACCCCCACTCCGGGTGTAGACCTGCCCCCATCTGGAATCCAGGATGGGCCAGCTTGTGTTGGCCACACCAGCCACCAGGGCTTGGCCACGCATGCCGGTGCTACCCAGGATCCCATGGCACCTCCCTCAACCACGCAGAGTGATACGGGGGTGAGGGCTCAAGTCTCCGCCCACATGGTCCTCTCCACCAGCCCCCTGTCTCTGTGGCCTCAGAGTTGACACCGTCTGGCACCTGTCTGTCTTCTCTGAGCACCGGTGGCCCGGACCCAACACGGGGTGTCTGCAGGGTGTAGAGAGAACTCGTGGCCTCCTGGTGCCTACAGAGGACCCGCCCTGACCTCTAGCCTACCGGCCAGTCCTCAATCCCCGGCGTTCATTCCACCCCCATCTTGTTTGGTTTTCTCACTGTTCCGTCTTTAAGGCAGTGGCCTGTGGTGTTCCCCTGACCCTCATCTCCGTGGAAAACTCCTACACACACGTTAAAACCCAGCTGGGACATTGCCTCCTCTAAGAACTCGTTATCCCTCTCCACTTTCTTGTCCCCCCGGCTTTCTGATAACACACTGCACGTCTCAAGTTGGACAGAACCCCTCAAGGGCAGAGCTCATGTTCTTCCTTTCCAGCCCAGTTGTTGACCGAGCCTCCCTGGCGACTGTGTTAAGCTGAACGGACTCTGTGAGGAGCAGATCTCCTAGAAAGCCACAGTGTGATTTGTAAAGGGAAGGGGAGTTGTTGGCAAACGTCTGCGTGTTTTAGGACATTGGGAAGTCGGTTGAATGCAGATTCCTGGGCCCCCGCTAGAGAAAATGAATATGAGTCTGTAGGTCGGGGGTGGGGCCCGAGAATCTGTGTTTTCAACAAGCAGCACAGGGGTTTCTGATGGGGTGGCCTGCAGCCCCCGCGGGAGTGGGAGCCCGAGGCCGGAGCTTGACCCGTGCCTAGAACCTTCTGTTTGGCCAGGGAGTCTCCAGTCAGGGCACAAGAAGCTCCATGGAAGGACGCCCGGCCAAAAGAGCTGCCGCCCTCGGGGGGGACAGGAACAGACTGGTCCCCAGGGCACTGGGCTTGGCTCACAACAAGCCCTCCCGGGGCTGGGTGACGCAGACACCGTGATAACTGGAGCAGTCAGGGTGGCTTCCTGGAGGCGGTAGCTCTCGGGGCGAGGGTGGGCTGAATGGAGGGAACGTGTGTGGGCAAAGGCTGGGAGGCGAGACCCGGCCGGGGACCTTTGGGAGCCCAGGGCGGCCACACATAGGTCAGCGTGGGGACCCAGGATTTCCTGAGAAGGAAGGAGACCCAACAAGGTAATTTGCTGGTTTTCTGCAATTGGGGTGATCGTGAGCTTGCAAGGGTGGATTGAGAGGGAGAAGCCTCTGCGGCAGGCCCGTGAGGGACCAGGACGGGGGGCAGCGCAGCAGAGAAGGGCAAGACAGAGCCCCCCGGCCCCGGGAGCGGGCAGGGCACGCGAGGAGGCCGCCGAGGCCAGCTGCCCGGTTCCGTCCTCCCCCTGCCACTTCATGGCTGTGTGACTCCAAGTCATTTGAACCCGCTGTGCCTCAGTTTCCTCCTCTGTAAAACGGGACAGCGTGCCATGTTAGTTCTCTTGTAGAGAACACTGCTCACTCACCGGTGCGGGTGTCGGACGAGGGGACCCGGCAGGGAACAGACAAAATGGGTCTGATAAAGGAGCAAACGGGGATCGCCAGCAGCGGGTGGGGGGGGGGGGGCTCCCTGGCCATTCTGTCCTTGAGAAGGCTAAGGACGGCCACCGTTCTGATGCATCCCCCAGGAAGCCGGGAGGCTTTGGCGGCCCTGTGACAGACGGTCCTTCCTTCTCACCTCCTCCGGAGGCCGGCAGGCCAGGCCCCGCTTCCTCATTAGGACTCCTCGCCAGCTGGCTCTCAGGGTCACCGCGAGGATGGAATGTGCTAGAACGCTGACAGCAGGCCCACTGCCCTCAGGCAGAGTGCGCGGCTCAGCTCCGAGGGCTTTGCTGGCTGCCTGGGCTGCTGTGCTTGTCACTCTCAACTCTGGGGAGGAGGGGACAGGACGGCGTCGATCCAGATGATGGGGACGCCCGTTTGGAGGAGGGGGTTGCTGAGTTTGATCTGAGGCTTGTGAGTGTGAACCGGCAAGAGTGACCCCAGCAGAGGTCAGGAGGGGCGTTTGGGGCCGGAGCCGGCCCTCAGACATTTGAAGTGTTCCCGCCCCAGCATGAGCAGTGGACACCCTGCCCTGCCCCCCCCCCCCCCCCCGAGAAGGGTCCCAACTTGGTTCGGCTGCAGCAGAGGCCTGACCAGCGTGAATTCTCGTCTCCCGCAGCCTGGGAGGTAAGACCATGTGCCCATTTGGTAGAGACATGAAGCTCTTTTTCCAGCCACTGGATCCATGCTCGGTGTCGTCTCCTGCTCCCCAGGGGACTTCGTGAGTGACACCTGCCTCTCTGAGATGTGTGGGGGACGGGGGGGGGGGTGTGGAAGGGCCTTTGCAGTCTCTATTTTGGAGGTGGAAATCCCAGGGATCTAGACAACACTGGTAACACTTTCCCCCTGACCTCCAGGTCCTCTGGGTTCCCAGGAAAGCCGGGGAGCCCTCGGGGGCCTTACGGGCAGCTGCCTTGCTCCCCGCTTTCTCCTCCTCCCAGGTTGGGCCTCACTGAGCCCCTGTGTACGAGGAGCAGTCTGGGATTCCCGGTGTCATTAGGGAAAGGCAAAAGCTATCCACGTGGTCAAAACGACGTTCGGAGACACTTGAGTGCAAGGTGTGGGCTCGCTCTCGTCTCCCAGGCGCGCGTGTTACCTGTCTTCCGCGACACGCCGAGACAGGTGACGACAACGTGAAAGAGAAAGGGAGAGACAGTCTCAGTCCCCCGAGGGCAAAGACGCCTGCTAGAGGGTCCTGCCCGCGGCTGGAAAGCTGCAGCCGGAGGCCGTCAGCTAATCGCGTGCGTGGAAAGTTCGATCTTGAAGGGCACCCCAGGGGCACCTCCAAGGTCACTGGATTCGTGGGCCCCCCCCCAACTGCTCGTGTCAGGAAACCCACCCCATTTTCCCCCAGGTGGCGAGGCAGATCAGCGTTGGGATCGCAGTCCAGCTTGTACATCTGAACTCGTTAGGCACAAAGCAGCCCCCAGCGTGCAGAAGCCCGACCCGAAACCGGCTGGGCTCTCTCAGGCTGTGCGCCCCTCTGTGCGCCCCTCTGGGGCACATTCCAGTCTGACGTTCTGATTCCCAGAGGCCACTGTCCTTTGGCCGCCGCGTGCCGCCCTAACTGCACGGACAGTCGGGGCCCCGGAGGCCCCTCCAGAGGTATGGACAAGACGGAGAGAAACGAGTGCTAACGTGGGTTGGGACCAGCTTCTTTGCAGAGGCGGCTGGGGCCCTTCTCCGGGGGCATCGGCGCAGGGGGCTGGGACGCAGAACACAAAGCACTTGGGCACCCACAAATGCAGAGTCCCAAGGCCTCCCACCCCAGAACCGCCCCCAGACCCAAGTGCCAGGGTGGGGCCTGGCACTGGCCCTTGGGGGAAGCCAGTGCACGCTGGGCACAGGGGTCCGTGCCTTCTGAGTATACCGCCCTGCTCCCCGTGAGCAGAGGAGAAGCCAAGGGGAAGCTACGGCCAGGTGGGAAAAGGGGGGCGGCCACAGAGCACGGGGGCCTGTGAAAACCTGCCCCACCCCATGGGATCCGAGGGGCTCGGGAACACAGAACAGGGAGCCTCTCTGGGTCTGCACATTTTATTAAGATAATCAATCAAGTTCTTAAGTTATTTTTGTTAATCGGACTCTCTGGAGAGAACATGCACCGGGTGTAGACATATAAAAATAGATCAGGCACTTGCCTCTCTTGGACGTAGGTTCCGGGTTGTTCTCTCACCCCCACCCCCACCATGTGGGAGAGCCTTTCTGCCCCCCCGTCGTGGGGGATGAACAAGGGAGTGGGAGGGGAGTCCCCTTACCCACCGGGTCCATTCAGGCCAGAGGGCCCCTCCGAGGCCACACTGGGGAGTTTCTGGGGCACCCGTCCCGGGCAGCACCAGACCGTGGCCCCTGGCTCCCCGCCTGCCCTGGCAGCACGTGCGACGGGGGCCCAGCAGCACTGGGGACAGCGCGTGTGGAATCACCGCGTGTGGAAGCGGGCGGCCTGACCCAGGGCAGCCACCGCCACGGCATCTCTTTAAGCAGCTGGGCCCGGAGCCCCACGCAGGTGACGGCGGACGTTCGGAGAGCTTCGATGCCTCCCCTTGGCGCCTGGCGGGAAGGCTCTGGCGCGAGAGTCCCGATCCTGGAGAGGTTGCGCGGACAGAGGTTAGCAGGGACGCCCTGGGGGCGAGGCTCCCGACGCGGAGCGCCAAGGCCTCAACTGAGGCGGGCCGTGCCCGAAAGCCTCTGCCCCGGCACACGGCCAACAGCTGCGGCAAGGTCTCTACCAGCGCTGGCCCTGGCCTCACGGCGGGCCTTTGCCCGCCCTCCTGGCTCAGCCGCCACCAGAGGGCGCTCGGCCCGGGCCTCTAGCCGAGCTGCGCGCCCAGCGGAAGGCCCGCTCTGGAGACCCCTCTTCCCAGGAAGCGTGGGTGCCTGGATGGCACGTGGCCTGGGAGCCAGGCCACCAGCCCCGGTCAGACGGGGTGGCCGGGGTCTCGGGGGGCGGCGCCAGTCCCTCCGACCGAGGCTGGTCTCCGCCCTAAGGGCCCGCCGCGGTCCGGTCGCACGCCTTCTTCTCTCGGGGACCCCCGGGGGTGGGGGGGCCACCCCACCTACCGCAAGCCCCTCCCCCCGCCCCGGTCCGGAGCGCTTCGGGGAGCCACGCCCATGCCGCGTCCCCCGCTGTCGTGCCCACGGAACAGACGTGGTCACCGAGTCCGCCCCACCTCCCTCGTGCCCGGCTCCAGGCTGAGCCACGCGGTCCGTCCTTGGGGGCCCCCCCAGCCCAAGGTCGCTGCGGGGTCGGGGGTGGGCGGCCCCGCCCGGTCAGAGCGCCGCGGGCCCCAGGAGGAGCTGGAGCTGCACGCTGGACGTGAAGCGGCGGCTGGGCCGGCCCAGGCTGCAGTGCAGGGTGGTCCGGAAAGTGCTCCTGGCGCGCTTGGGGAAGATGATGGTGGTGCTGCGGAAGTGCAGGGCGCGGGGCCGTGGCTCCAGGGTCAGCTGGCTGCGGTAGTTGCGCCACGTGCAGTTGGGCGCCGCCACGATGGTCTCGCTGTAGGCCGTGACCGTGGGCACGGGCGCGTAGAAGACATTGTCCCGGAAGTGCCTCTCGGAGGCGTACTTGACCTCGGAGTTGCAGCTGGGGCGGGGCGGGCGGGAGAGGCAGGGTGAGCCCGGGACGGGGGCGGGCCCGTCACCCCGGGCCCCCCCCCCCCCCCCCCCCCGCCCCCCCCCCCCCCGCCCCCGCGCGGTCCAGGGCCGGGAGCTCCGTGAACCGGACCCTCCACACCACCGGGCTCTTCCCAGATGTCGAGGCCACAGGCCAAAGAAGGGCAGAGGGGGCTTGCCAGCTTGGAGAAAGGGCTCGAAAGAGGTGGGACCGCTCAGTGCAACAGGTGACCCCGATTGGATGCCGAGTTGGGCTAAAAGTATGCCCTAAGAGGACATTTGGGGACAACGGATGAAACGTGACTGTGCAGGGAGGAGGAGGGCGGTGGGGTTCTGCCCTCGACGGTGCTGAGCTTGATGGCCTTCTGTCACTACGTGAGAGGATGTCCCTGTTCTTAGGAGGGCACTAGATCTAGGATGCCATCAACTTCCTCTCAAATGGGTCAGAAAAAAAGTTTCTTCTACGTAGAGGGGGAGAGTTTGCAGATGTCCGAGCAAACGGGCCAAAATGCAAACCAGTGAATCCGTTTAACGGAGCACACGGGGGCTCCTTGTCCCCTCCCTGCAACTTTTCTGAAAGTTGGAAGTGACATCAAAATAAGTTTCCCCCAAAAGCAGCCTCAGCACCCCCTAGATGAGCGACCCCCTCCCTACGAGTGACCAGCAGCCCCTGTCAGTGGCCCACACCCCCTGCTTCCAGAACTCCCAGAACCAATCTGGAAGCAAAAATCGCCCAAGGGTGGGGATTTTAGCCTCGTCCCCCACCCCACCCCTACAGGTGATGGGCTCCCCTCGATCCTCACCGCACCCCCACAGATAAGCCCCCCACCCCCACCACACCCCCACAGATAAACTCCGCATCCCCCACCACACCCCCCACAGATGATAAGCCCCCATCCTCCACCACACCCCCACAGATAAGCCCCCCGTCCCCCACCACACCCCCATAGATGATCAGTTCCAGAAGGGAACAAGGCAGCCCTCATCCACCCTCGAGGGGGCGGCTGAAAATCTCAGTTGGCATTTAAATAACGAGGGGAGAACAAACTGTAGAGTAGAGCCATCTGTCTCCTGCGACCACATCCAGAGCTGGAGGGGCAGGAGGCAGGGTCTCCCTGGCTGGCCCAGGGTGACGTGGACAAATCCGTCTGAGAGTCCTGCGGCTATGCGGGCGAGACCCATGGCCCCTGGACTCCACCTTCTGGAACGCTGAGCCTCAGAAGCCCTCTTAGGAGGGCAAATCCGTGGAGGAAAGCTCCCGGCGGGGTCACCTAACCCAGATGTCCTGCACGTGGGACACCCCTAAGCCACGTGCAGTGCAAGGACTCCCGAGTAGACAAAGGAGAACTACGGTCCCAGGAACACAGACGAAGCCCGCATTCACGTGACCCCTGGGGCAGCCTGCGCTGAAAAGGGGGTCCCACGTTGCCTGCGTGGTTCAGTCACAGATACCAGAGAAATCTGGCAGGACGGGAGGAGGGAGGGAGGGAGGCACGTCGGGCGTGTGAGTGTTGGCCACGGTGCATTCTGGAAGGTTGGATTAAAATAAAATCAGCCAGACTTGGGGAGAAGGGTGGTGGGGATGTGGCCGGAAGCAGACCGGGGACAGAGAAGGGACCCTCGGGTCACAGTCTCTTAGAATCAGTTCATCTGTGGCCACGTACACGGTCTTGCCTCCTCAGGGAGCAGCGCTCAGAGTCGGGGGGAGCCTGCTGGGCCCGCAGGCCGGTCCCCGCACCCTAGACAGCACCGGCCGCGCCCCCGCCCCGCCCAGCAGCCCCACTCACCGGATCTCGTGCGTGGGCTCCGGGTGCACCTCAATGCTCTCCCCGAAGGACACAGGCAGCATCCGGGGCCTCATCTCGAGCGCTGGGGAACTCGGGGGCAGGGCCGGGGGCTGCGGGGAGAGCCACGGACACGGGGTTACGCAGCCCTTTGGGACTGTGGCCTCAGCTCCCCACTGGGCACAAGGGGGCCGCCCCAGCCCTGGGTCGGTCCAGAAGCCTGCCCTGTGGGGTCCCTGGCACGGCCCACGGCTCCCCACCCACCGGCCTGCCCCCCCCCCCCCCCCGCACCCCCCGGCCCTCCCCCCGAGTTCCCCGGGGGGGGCCCCGGTGCCCCCCCCCCCCCCCCCCCCCCCCGGCCCCCCCCCCCCCCCCCGGTTCCCAGACACCCACACGCAGGGATGTGGGAAGGGCCTCTTTCTGCAACCCCCAGCTCACACCACACGGGAGGGGTCTGAGCTCAGGGCCCCGCAGGCCGCCCTCTGGTGACGCCGTAGCTGGGAGCTCGTGAGACGCTGAAACCGGGTGGTCCTCGCTCCTGACCCTGCCTAGCGCAGCCCAAGGCTGAGGGCAGCACCCGCCCCCTGCTCCCCGGGGCTGTGATACATCTGCTGGGAGGGACACGCAGGTGGGAACATCCTCTGGGAACATCCTCGGGAAGTGGCTGAAACCTGACTCATCAGGTAGCTCACGGCGGTCCCCTCGGGGCTCGGCCACAACCTCAAGCCATACTTCACCCCATTCCTTAGGTCAGAGACGTTGGGACCCCGGCTGCAGGGGGGCGGGGCCTGGAGCCGGGGCCTGCACATGTCCGCACGCCAGCACTCAGCCCTCTCTCCTCCCTCGTTTACTTCCCAGCGTGGCCAGCGAGGCTCAAACACCAGCCCGGCCGTCCGCGAGCTGCAGCCCTCTGCCGTCCCCCTGTGTGCGGGCAGCCACGCTTCCCAGCCCCCTGTGGGGGAGGGGCGCACACAGGTGCCTGTGACACGTGTCACCTCCGGGCCCGGGATGTCACGCCAGCGTGAGGGCCTCTGCGGCCAACCTTGCCTTCTGGCGGAAGGCTCAAGATGGAGGCCGTGTCGCCTGAGACCCCCCAGTTCCTCTGAAAGGCAGACCACCGGGGTCTCGACATCACGGTCAGCCCGCGACGAACACGGAGGGACGGCCAGAAGGAAACCTCTGCCGTCTGGGTACCACTGCACATTCGGGCATGTTTGTTACACAGCATTACCCGGTGTAAGTAGCCCAGGCCGTGTAACCGTCGTCCCCACACCAGGCCACCCCCCGGCCCGCGTCTGCTCTAACTCCACGGGCCCACGCCGAGCACTCGGTGAGCTCGGGCGGGGGACACGGCTGTGGGTCTTTCCTTCGGCTCACGTACTGAGCGCCTATGTGCTGTCCTGGGGTCCGCGCTCTGCTGCCACGGTGAACGGAGAATTCGGTGTCCTTGCTCCTATGGGGCTCGCCGCCTGGATCCTCCTCTAGTCTGCAAATGGTCCCCCAAGCAGGCTAACATCCCAACTGTGGTGAGGGCTGCAGGCACTGGGGCTCCGAGGGCCCCGGGAAGAGGGGGCGTTGACCATCGGGAGATCGAGGAGGGCTTCCCCGCAGAAGTGACCCCTGACGTGGGATCTCAAGGACGAAGAGGAGTTGAACCCTGGCCCCACGGGTCACGTGTCCTGGGACCCAGCCCCGCACGGCACCCGACACCAGCACACCTCCTGCCCTGCTCCGCCTGCTGGGACCCACCGGGGAGGGGGACAGGGGGAGCCGAGTCCCCCGGGTGCCCGTCCGTCACTGCCCAGTCCCCGGCCCCTGCTGTGTCCCCTTTCCACGTGCACTCTGAACGGGCTCAGTCTTCAGAACTGACTCGCCTTCCTTTTCGCTCCAACGCCTGCCGGAGCCCCGCCCGAGGCGGGTCTGTCCTCGAAGCCTGGGGTCACGTGTAAATCACGTGCCTACACCTGACCCACTCGGAGGGAGCTTTTCAGTGCCCCTCCTGAAACCCCCACGCTCTGGGGACGCTGCTCTTGGGCTGCCCTGCCCTCGGCGGTGGCCGCTTAGCTGCATGGGGTGACCGCGGTTTAACCTGATGAAAAACCGGCAAATGACAGATCCCGTTCCTCGGTCGCCCTGGCTGCACTACGAGTGCTCACAGGCACAGGCGGTCGTGGTCCGTTGCAGATCTAGAACATTCTCCCTACGGCAGGATGCTCTCTTGGACCATACCGTCCTAAAGGGTATTAGTTTACCTACTGTTTGGAGGGACCTCGTACACAGGAGTGAGGGCTCAGCCCGCAGGCCAGCCCCCGCCCCTACGGGGGACAAGACGGGACCGACTTGAGATTTCCTGTTCCCGTCCCCCCCACCGCCCAGGTCCTCCCGGCCCTCGCCTGGATGAGGATAAGTCACAGCGGCCGGCCGATGCTTTCCGAGCTCCGTGCGTTCACTCATCCACAGGAGAGCTACGTTGGACCCCCATTTTATAGATGCTGAAACAGAGGCCCAGAGTGACGAACTTGCTCGAGGCCGTACAGCCAGGAAGAGGCAGAACGAGGGTCCGAACCCTGGGGTCTGGCTCCACGGTCCCACGATCTCACTCCTGCTCCCGGGCTCTCTCTCTCACCCGTGGGACCGGCACCGGGGCCCCAGGGCCTGCCCTGTGACGACGCTCAGAGCAGGCTTTGCCCTTCGCACACAGGATCAGGGCACTTCCTGCACGGGCCTCCGCCCGCGTATCCCTCGGCCACGCTCCCGCTGCCTCTGTGCCTCGGTTCGTGCTGCTTCCTGCACTGGGAATGTCTTTCTGGTTCCTTCTCGCTTAGTCCGGTGCGGCGCAACCCAGGCATCACCTCCCTGCCTCCCCACACCCTCTCCGGGGTCCCTGGGGCTCCCATCTGCTGCCTCCGTTGCCGTGACCCCTTTGCGTGTCTGTCACCCCCAGGCCGGGGGCTCTGTAAGGTTCGGGACCCGAGGGGCTGTCTAACCCAGGGCTGGGCACCCCCCAGCGCCTGTGCCGTTGAGAATTGAGAACTCACACGTGCCAAGAAGCCCCGCTGACTTGTTAGCCCCAAGGCCAGGTCCAAGCCTGTGCGGTATCCGCACAGGTACTCGAAGCCCCTCCCCGGCCCATCACAGTGTTCCAGAGTGCCCCATGCCTCGCTGGCATTTACAGAGTGAGCGGCCCACAAAGGGCCAACGTCTGCCCCCTTCCTGGGCACGGCGGGTGGAATAACGCCCCAGGGATGTGCATGCCCTAATGTACCCAAGAACTGTGATGTGCTAAGGTCAGGGGCCCGAGATGGGGAGGGGCCCCTGGGCTACCTGGCGGCCTGGTGTGATGGCAGGGGGGGTGTCCTCACCCAAGAGAGGCAGGGGGCCGGAGTCAGATTGCAAATGCTGCACTGTTGCCTCAGGATGGGGGGAAGGGGCCACCAGCCAAGGGATTGAGGCAGCCTCTGGAAGGTGACAAAGACAAGGAGCAATTCTCCCCTGGGCCCTTCCAGAAAGGAGCGGAACCAGTCCTCGATTTTAGCCCGTAAGACCCACGGTAGACGTCTGACTTTTTGGAACCGTGAAGGAATACATTTCAGTTGCTATAAGCCACCACGCGGCCGTCTGTCACGGCAGCAATGGGAAGCCGATACACCTTGTGACTCGGGCCAGACAACCCCCCTCTCTGGCCAGCGGCCTCCTGGTGCCTGGAGTGGGTGACAGGTCGCAGTGAGGCCTGAGTCCAAGCACGGACTCAGTGCCTGGCACCGAGTAAACGCTGTTTAAGAACTGGCTGTATCAGGAGTCCTCCCTCACATGAAGGTTCGGGGTGGGGAGTCCTCCCTGGAGACGGGCACAAGCCACACCCTTGTGAGCTCTGAGTCGACATTGCTTCTACCTTTCCAGACTGAATTTAAAGGGGGGGGGGCAGTGACAAGATTTGAGGCACTTCTGGCATCCTCCCTGGCCCATCTGGTTGAGCCAGCTGACCCAGCTCTGAAACTCCGTGACTTGATGCTTTTAAAAAGAATGCCCTCTCCCCAAAGGCATTATCTGCAGACTGGCGTTTTTGCAAATGTGTACGTGTGTCTGCTGAGCCCCCGCTGTTTGCTGAGCACCTACAGTGGGCCGAACGCCTACTGGGTACCAGACCCGGTGAGGGTTGGATGCGGCACAGCGCCTCTCAGGGCGCCTACTTGTTCAAGAGTGGATGACCTCCGGCCACAGAAGAAAACAGAAGATGAGGCAGGCGTGCGAGGGGATGGGAACACGGGCGCTAAGGTTTCTGGAGGGGTTTCTTCTGTCCAGATCAGCGGAAGGACTGGAAACAGAGTGAGGAAGCCTGAGGCTGGTTTTAATCACCCCACGCTGCTCTCCCCACCCCTCCCCTACGAGTGGGAGTGGGAAAGACTCACTCCCACGCTGGGGAGCAGGGAAGATAGCTCGGCGAGGCAGGGCCTTCGACGCGCTCTCGGAGCGGACCAGTTCGATCCCCCTGGGGTCGACCCAGGATAAAGAAACCTGCCGGACCTTCTGGTACCTCCCCGAGCGCCCCGCGAGAGCAGCCCCATTCCGGCCGGATCTCGCTCCCCGACTGGCTGCCAGGAGAGGAGACAAGGCTCACTTCACAGGCTGGGCGGGGAGGCTGGAGCTCTGGGCACGGTTTTCCAAAGGGCCCCAGTGGAAAAACATCTAAAACCGACCCAAACTGGAGAAGCCAGCGAGAACCCAGACACGGGCTGGCATCCAGCGGGCCTGGGTGGCCAAACGGCTCCAGAAGTCACCGCCGAGGCCCCAGGACAGCCCCGCGGGGCTCCAGGGACAGACACAAAGGGAAGACAGCGGCAGCCCGCAGCACCTGGCCTCCCCGGCCGCCACCGGCCTGTCCGGAAGCTCAAAGCTGAGTCTTTCTGGATGCAGGGTTATGTGAACAGCAAAATGGCAATGCCAGCCAGCCCCACGGAATCCGGCCAGCCTGGAGCGGGGGCAAGGAAAGCAAGTCTCGCGGCCAAGGAAGCACGCCGCTGGCCCCAGAAGGCTCCTCAGAGACCGGGTCACATTCTGCTGAGAGTCACTGGGAGTGGGGGACGGGGAGAGGCTGGGGGAGGGGTGGGCCCAGGGCTGCTGCGCCTGCTCGACCAGCCATGGGCCTGCCTGGAGCAAAGGAAGCCCCCAGGCAGCCCACCGCCCTCACCCGCCCCCCAGATCCTTCCCCCCGGAAGCCTGGATTCTTGTTCTACCCTAAAGAGAACCCACTGGGAGCCCCCCAGCCGGCTGCTGTCTGTGCCTCAGTCTGTCCACCTATAAAATGAGGCTGTGCCATTTGTGAGGCCTACACCACAGGGCTGGCCAGGGACCTGGCGGGATTCAGGTCCCTTTGCGGCTCTGGGAGGCAGGGGAGGAACGAGTGAGTCCCATGCACGGATGAGACAGGACCAGCCCAGACCCCCTGGATGCTGCCCCCTGCACCCCGGTGGATGGATGGATGGGCACAGCTGGTCCAGCCCCCAGCTGGGAGGCCCCCGCTGTAGCCTGGGGAGCAGGCTGGCCCTCTGGTCTCCCGGGCAGGTGGCGGGTGGGGGGACCAGGGCGGGCCTCAGAGGGAGCAGGAGCCGGAGGCCCCACCTGCCTCAGCCTGTGACTCACGTGCCCTCCCCGGGAGCGGCCGGGGCGAGGGCAAACGCTCGCTGGCCCAGGTACGGACGCACCCGGGGGCTTTGGGGCACGCCCCTCCTGGCTGCCCTACAGCCACGGCCCACGGCACCGCCAAGAAAGATAACTGCTGGGTTGTGAGAGCTCGGTGCCATGCGGCGACAGCCCAGCCCGACCGGGGGTCCCGGCCCGGCTGCCAGGGACACGCAGGGACAGCTCAGCGGTGTTGGTGCCCGGCCCCGGGTGACGCCCGGTGGCCATGAGCTTTCGGTTCCATCAGGGAGCTACAAGCCCCACCAGTGGAGCACGTGTGACAGCAGGAGGGGTCCAGGGCCCCCCCACCCCCGCCGCTGCTCCTGGAGAGAGAGGGACCACCAGGGATACCTCCCTCCTCCGCCGGTGACACAGGGGAGAGTGTCCTCACCAAAGCCACGTGGAACATTTGCAAAAGCTAAAACGGCCCGGTCTCCGGGTCACTGACCTCAACGGCCTGTGATGGCTTTCGTTGCCATTCGAAATAAACCTGATTGTCTTCGGTGTGCATTTGGGATTTGCTGCCCTTGAACCTTCACCCATGAGGACAGTGCTCCAAGGAGGAGGTATTCAGGGGTTCTCACGCTCCTTAGGAAAGGCCTCGGGCAACGTGGCAAACCCCAGGACAGTTGAGGAGGGGGTTCCTTGGGCTCACTGCCCTTCTGCCACATGGCACAAGAGAGGAGCTGGACGGGCCTGGCTGGGGGAGCCCAGGAGACCCCGAACGGAGCAGAGCACTCCCTGGAGAGTCAGGAAGCGTCATGGGCCCAGCGCAGACCCCCACAGGCCCGGGGTCTGATACCCAAAGCAGCAAGACTAAGCAAACACAAACAGCAGGCTGGAGGCAGGGCTCAAGGCCCAGCCTGCGCCTGGGACAGCCGGCCAGACCCGAGCCAGCAGGAGGGTGGGTGGCAGGCTGGCTTGTGACCCCCACAAAGTATGTGACCTATTTGGAAAATAGGGTCTTTGCAAATACGATCAAGTTAAGATGAGCTCCTCCTCCTGGACAAGGCCGGGCCCTAAATCCAGTGATGGGTGTCCTCGTACGAGGAAAACCACGGGACGCACACATAGGGCGGACAGCCACGTGGAGACGGGGCAGGATTTGCACACCAGCCGGCCACCACCGAAAGCTAGGACAGATGCATGAGAGCGGCCCGCCCCCGGAGCCTTTGGAGGGAGTGTGGCCCAGCTGACACCTGCCTTCCGACCTCTGGCTCCGGAACTGCGAGAGGGAATGGCTGTCGTTTTGAGCCCCGGGCTATGACTTGGCCACACGGGCCCAGGAAGCCAGCACAGGCACCTGAAGGTTCTGCCGGCCAGCAAAAGTCATTTGTCCCCAGAAGGTGCTCCCTGCTGGCCCCCCTCCCCTCCGGAGTGCCTGGGGGGGTGTGGGCTGCTTTGTCTCCTTTTCAGATGAAAGCTAGAGAGCCTCTCACACAGGTGGGCCTGCCGCTGAGGCTGAGGTGAGGGGACCTTGCCAGAGGCCGATTCATCCCGGGTTAAGCAGACAGGGGCTGAACAGAGGCCCCAGTGTTTCTGGCTCTTCCTCCCCTCCCTCCTCCCAACCTCCCTTTCCGCAGATGGGCTCCTCCTACCTTGGCCTCACACACCTGGCCCTTTTCCACCTGGGTTTGCTCACACCGTCACTAGTCGGGGACACACCCGTGAGCCCGCAAGGGGGCCATGGGGACTGACCTCTGTCTCAGTTCATCTGTCCATCCATCCATCCATCTGTACACTTGTTAATCTGTCCATTTGTCCATCTGTCCATCCATCCATCTGTCCATCCAACCATCCATCCATCCATTTATCCGTCCATCTGTCCATCCATCCAACCATCCATCCATCTGTCCATCCGTCCATCCATCCATCCATCCAACCAACCATCCATCCTTTTATCCGTCCATCCATCCATCCAACCATCCATCCATTTATCCATCCATCCATCTGTCCATCCATCCATCCATCCATCCGTCCATCCATCCATTTATCCGTCCATCCAACCATCTGTCCATCCATCTGTCCATCCATCCATCCATCCATCCATTTATCCATCCATCCGTCCATCCATCCATCCATCCATCCATTTATCTGTCCATCCGTCCATCCATCCAACCATCCATTTATCTGTCCATCTGTCCATCTGTCCATCCATCCATCCATCCACTTACCCATCCATCCATCCATCCATCCAGCCATCCGTGCAAGCATTCATTCATCTGTCCATCTGTCTTTCCACCCTTCCATCCTTCCCAACCCCGGGCACAAACCCCCTAAATCCCTACCTCCCTCCGTTATCCTTGGTTTCACCATCATGGTCCAGAAACAGAAATGAGAAGAGCCAGGACTCCTGGAGGCACGGAGGGAGGGGTGCCAGCCACCATCCTGAAGCGGCTGTGACCATGGGTGTTCTCCAAGGGCTGGGCAGTCCCGGGAAGCTTCCCGGGTGGGGCACAGAACCTCGCTCCCAACCTCTGGTTCTGCCTACATCTGGCCCCCAGGGCTCCCTTCAGAGTCTGGTCCAGGGAACCAGAACCTCATCCTTAGGGAAATCCTCAGGCGTGCCACTCAGAAGTACAATCGACGTAGAAACAGAGTCGGGAGATGGGATGGGGCACCAGGAGCCATGCGTGAAGGAGCCCAGGGCAGGAGAACCCTATCTGATTAGGAAACAGCCCCGACCTGTTGCCTCCTGTCACCACTACACGGCGGGCCGGGTCCCTCATGCGCCACGGACTCGAGACCTGTCCACATCTCACTCACCCAGTGGCGGCTGTTCTCTCAAATGTGCACCCACAGAGCGAGGCCCGAGACCCCAGATGCTGTCTGTGGCCTCCCTGAGGGCATGGGCTTTTCAGGGCTGGTTCCCTGAACCGCCCATGTTCACGGGATGGGGGGAGACGGCGTCTGATGCACAGCCCCCCTCACCCCCACAGACAGCTCGTCCCGCTCCCCAGTGCCCCTCGATCCCCACAGCTCAGCCGGGCAGGCCAGGGAGGAGGGACAGAGGACATGGGGTGTCTGCCCCACCTCGGGCTGGAGGCCCAGGCGCTGGGAGTTCGAGGGAAGCATGGACAGACGGCCTGTGTCTTGCTCACGCGGGGTCCCTCGCCTGGCCTGGCTCAATCATCTGCCGGATGACAGCAGCTGACGGGCGAGCCCTCCAGCCCACAGGCAGCCCTGGCCATCCCCGTGTCCTGCAGGAGAGCAGGGCACCCATGTGGGGGCAAGTCCCGCATGGATCCTATTCCTCAGGGCATAGGATCTAGGCAGTCAAGTCTGATTTGGGTTTCTAATTTGAGGGCTTGTGAAGCCTCGGGATGCCTTTTGAAAGATACAAATAAAAAATCACAAGCGCGTTTTTAAAAGACCAGACGAAACGTTAACTTTCTGACCTCAGCTTGGCTCCCAAGTCCCTGCTCTGGCCTCTGCCAGCCTCCTCGCTGCTCCTTGAATGCGCCTATCTTGTTCCCACCTCAGGACCTTTGCACGTGCCATCCTCCCGGACTGGCACACACTTCAGCCCCGTGACCACAAAGTCCACGCCCTCATTTTTTTCCTGGTTTCTGTTCACCATCACTTTCCTGACCACCCCGTCTATGCCACTGCACCCTTACCCAGCCTTCTGCCCGAACAACACGTATCGAGCCACATTTAAGTTGGTGACTGTCTTGCCCACGAGAACGCCAGTTCCGGGAGGGCAGGGACCTTGAACGTCCTGTTCGGCTATGTCGCCCAGGTCTCCAGAAAGGCACACAACATACAGTAGGTGCTCAGGAAGTACTGGGGGGGGGGGGTTGGTGAATGACCAATTCCTACATCTTTGTTTGCTTTGGCAATCACCAGAAACGTTACCATCTGCTCCAGGGAGGGAGCAGGAAAATCCCAAGGTCAAGGAGGGGTGGGGAGGTGCGTTCCCACCCAGCCTGGCCCCAGTGCCTCTGATGTCTTGGGTGAGGACAGTCTCACAGCCAGCCGGACACCCAGCATGAATGGGCCGCTGTCCAGACGGTGAGTCCAGCCTCTTAAAAGGAAGTGAAGGGTGGGGCACGGGGCCTCCCGATGACATGAAGCGTGAGCGGACTTAACACGTGAGTCCGGCAGAAGAAGCGGGGCGACGAGGCGCTGAGGACCTCAGGGACCGGGGACTGGGGCCAGCACGCACCTCCCACCCCTCCCCCACCCCCCGCTGGGACACGGGCCACCAGTGTTGGGGAAGCAGCGCCGGGCACTGGGGGTCAGCATCACCCCGTGCAGAACAGGCTGAAACCCAGACCCACGTGGCCTGGCACATGACACTGAGGGGCCACCAGAGGAAACCGGGCCCTGCTGGCCGCCTGCCCCGGCTTGCGCCTTTGAAACCGTCAGCTCCAAGAGGCAGGACGGGCTTCTGTCCCCCTCCCCAGAGATCGGCGGCCGAGATCCTGCCTACGTCTGCTCCTGGAAAGCGTCCTCGGTCCTCGGTGCCTCATCAGCGTGCAGGGTGTTGTTAAACACCAGATTAGCAACGCTTGCTCGCCGGAGCTGACCCTGACCGGGAGCTGGGGCGCCCTGTGGGTGAGGTGGGCGGGGCCCCGGCTGCAGGCCCCGGGGCTGACAAGAGGCTGCCCGGGGCTCCCATTGCCTCTCTTTTCATTAAAAGCAGCACCTCAAAACCCCATCGGTCCTCAAGCATTACGTTTTTTAGTGAAAATAATAAAGGTAACACACCCATTCAGGTAGTTAATTAGCTATCTAATGAAGAGCAGCATAATGTAGGGTTTGAATGTAGAGCCTCCGCATCCAAACTCCCTGGGGCTCCATCCCAGCAAGGCCACTTACCCACTGGGTGGCCTTGGGGAAGTGGCTTCAGCTTGTCCCTCTGGAAAATGGGGCTAACAAGGGCGCACAGTTCACTGGAGTATCGTGGAAAGCAAATGAGCCACAGGAAGTCGAGGGGTTAGGAGAGTTTCTGGCCTGTGGCAAGAGTTACCTAAACGTCAGATAATCATTACCTGTCCGGACATAGCCCCAGGTTTGCCTTCGAGCCAAATTAAAAGATCAGGGACAGCACGGTTCCATACCTGGGGTCTGGTTAGCAAGGAAGGGGGGGGGGGGGAGAACACATAAAATCAACCAGAAGAGCCAAGACAAGTAAACCAGGCATGCTGGCCGGCCTGGCTGGCAGAGAAAGCTTCCGGAAAGCCCTCTTCAAGGAGGATTCCAGGTCGTCCAAAGAAGAAAGGGAAAGACCGGTTCCCTGTCCCTTTCCGAGCCCTGTCATGTAAGACACCCTCCCCAGGGTGCAACGCCTCCAACCAGCTGTCCCAGGTCGGAGACCCTCTTGCAGGAAAGCTTCCCCTTCAGACAGCAGGATGGATACATTCTACGGCAAACGGCCCGGGTCGGTCACCTCTGTCAACCCCCAGAAGTCCTCCATGCCCCTCCCGCGCCTCCCGCCCCAGCCCAAAGTTCAAATTCACCGTGTGATTTTGGTCTCGGGCGGCGGATCCCAAACCCCGCAGCACATCAGAATCATCTGGGGAAGTTTTCAAAGTCCTGACGCTCAGGTCAGAGCCTACCCCAATCACACGAGAACGCCTGGAGGAGGGAGGCGGGAGG
>NW_026057586.1:85617341-85723897 GCF_023721935.1 Panthera uncia | reverse complement strand
CCCCGCCCGCCGCCGCCGCCGCCGCCGCCGCCAGCCCGGGACCTGCACGGTTTCCCTGTGCCCCCCTCCCTGCACACCCCAGCGGCTGGGGGGGCGGCCCCCGAGTCATCCCAAGGGCTGGCGGTAGTCACGTTTGATGTGGCCCCTGGGGGCCTTCTCCGGGTCGCTGAGGTCAGAGTACAAAACCTTTAGATTTGAGAAGGTCTGTAAGGTGCAACCCAGGCGCACGAGCCTTCCAGACCCGCTCTTCAGCGCCTCCCTTCCCAAAGGGAGTGCCCACCCTTCGTTTGTGGTCTACCCCTGGGGACCCGCGTGGCAGTTATCGGGTTGCCCGAGGCCACCTGGGCCTTTGGCGGTGGAAGCCTTGGGAGGACACGGGGCGGGGGGCCGTCGGGCGGAGACTAGAAACCCTTCCTGGAACCCGGTCTGCATCTGTCCCTTCCCACAGTCGGCCCAAGCGCATTCTGGCTCCCTGACAGGGGTCTCCCATCCCCCCCCCCTTCCTCCCCAGGGAGAAGGGCCTGGTTCCCTTTTCTTCAGGGGACCCTCGACAGCTCCTCCCAGCTCCCAGACACTCACGTTCACAGACACCCCCACACCGCTCCCAGGGGCCCGGCCTTCCGTGCTGAGAGCGGAGAGCCCAGGGGCCCACACGTGGCTTTGCAAAGGGCAGGCCTGTGGGGAAGGGGGGAAGGCGGAGGGGAGCAGAGGCGAGAGGGAAGGTGTAAACGTGTGGACACGTGCGCCGGCTCCGGGTGCCAGGGTCTGCTCGTCCCCACCCTTAAAGCACGTTCCTCGGGTCAAGACTGATCAAGGCCCCCGCCGGGCCCTCAGCCTTGGGTAAGACAGCCTGGCCGTGGGGCACCCTGTTTGGGGAGGGGCTGGTGGGCACACCGGGAGGCGAAAGGGCGAGTTTAATGGGGGAGACCGATGAGACCCTGCAGACAAGGAGAATCAGAGGGACCGTTTATGGCTCTGGTCTTAGGGAAGGTGGCTCTAGGGTGCCTTTTTTTTCTTAAGTTTATTTATTTATTCATCTTTGAGAGAAAGAGAGCAAGCATGAGCAGGGAAGGGGCAGAGAGAGGGGAGGACAGAGGATCTTGAAGCAGGTTCCACGCTGACATCAGAGAGGCCGATGCGGGGCTCGAACCCACTAACAGTGAGATCACGACCTGAGCCAGAGTCAGACGCTTAACCGACGGAGCCGCCCAGGCGTCCCTCTGAGGTGACATTTTAAGATGAGATCTCAACCACCAAGCAGTGAGCTGGAGGCAGAATTTACCTACAGGTGCAGGAGACAGCAAGGGCCTTGGTGCCGCCGTTGGAGTAAGGTGCATTCCGGAAGGGCTGGGTAGCTTCCTGAGAGTGCTGGGGACACAGAGGGCCCCGTATTCAGGTGAATTTACGATGCATTTTCACATCAACCAGGAAGCACATGGGAATGTCTGCTGCTCAGACAGAATCAACCAGAGGTTTGGACATCTGGAACTTTCTGGAGAAAAAAACCAGAACTGACTCCAGCTGCTTCAGATCTTTCTTCCCTGGGCCACTTGACCAGGTGTGGGGATGTCATCTCACAGGGGGCAAAAGAGGGGCAGGGGGGGCTCTGCTCTCCAGAACATGCACAGGTTAAGATTCACCTTGTCCCCAAATGCCCACCCACTCAAGCCCACAGGAGAGGGCTTGCTTCACCCGTGGCCATGGCCTGGCTGCCCTAGAGAAAAGTCTTTGACGAACAACTGATCGCTTCTGACTACGGAGAAGTGAATAGTGACACTCGGGCAGCCTGGTGGGGAATCAGGGTGAGGCGTGACACAGAATTTTTTTGTGTCAATTTTGACCTTCAAACGTAAAATCGTGTTTGCCCTGATTTCCACATTTGGGACATTTCCTTAAATGTTGTGGCCTTAGCGAGGGCCTCACTCACCTCACCCCGATCCTGGCCCCCTTTGCGCCATTGACACTTATCAGGAGTACCTTTATGACTACGCCCACCCAGGTTCCGGAAGTTTCCCTGCACCCACACACAACTTCCCCTGGAATGGACTCCCCTGTGTGGAATAATGTTGGAGAAGCGTATACGTCCAGGGGCAGGAAAAACTCGCCCGCACTGCAAATGTGAAAGGCCCAATTAGTGGCCCAAACAAATGACCCCGGTGACCTTGACCTCTGACCTAATCGGATCCCCTGCCGCAGGCTGGGGCTGCCCATGGGCTGAAAGCCTGTACTGTAAGAGCTGCTGTTTCTCACGGTGCCAGATGGTCTGGAAATGTCAAAGAGGGGAGGAAAGGCCAAAATTTCCATAAGTCAGCTTGAGCCAAGGGCTCGAGGGCTCAAGGGCTCAAGGGCTCAAGGGTGGGTCTCGAGAGGAGAAGGGGCTTGTGAAGCCAGAAGAACAAGAAGGGGAGGTCTTTCGAGATCTAAGTGCTTGCTCTGGGCCAGGTGCTGCGGGCGGAGGCGCGGGCAGGAGGCGAGGTTTGCAGAGCCCCGGCTGTGGTGCTAAGGGATTGGGACTCCATCTGCCAGGAGATGGGGGATCCGAGGAGGTTCTGAAGCAGGTTTTAGGAATGATCTGATTCAAATTGCTTTCAAAGTTAGATCAAAGACAGGAGAGGAGAGAGCCATTGGATGTTTAATGGAAAAACGTACCTAGTTCACAGAAAAGAGGTATTGGGGTACCTGACAAGGGGTCCTAAAGTGTCTGTCCCATGCTAGAGAAAAGGCAGACCCCAATACCGCACGCCTCTGGGAAGGGACACATTCATCCAGGGACTCGCGAAGTCACCTGCTGGGAACAGCGCATGGTAGGGTGACCCCAAGCTCCGGGGGCTCGCCCAGCACCCCAGCATCAGGGGGACTTTCCCAGGCTGCTTTGTGAGAGGCAAGCTCAATGCTCCGAGAAATGCCAGCGGAGGAAGGGGAGGGCACGAGAAATAAAGGCTTTTTCACTGAGAGCCGTTAGCCAGTTGTTCCAAGAGGCATTGGAGAACACTTGGAAAAGCGGGGCCGTGCGGTCACGGACAGCTTACAAAGGCCTCCACGCACGTATTGTCTTGCCCTCGCACCCCGCAAACTACCCTGCCCCCCAAGAGGGATGTGGATTCCTTCTAGTTGAAAATAAAGCAGATCAAGCCATACAGGCTCAGAGAGGTTAAGTGACCTGTCAGAGGTCACACAGCTACTAAATAGAAAGCCAGACGGGAGGCTGCTAGGATGGGCGGCGGGGGTGGGGGGGGGTGGGGGGGCAGGGAAGGCTGTCAGCGGGTCCGGACGCATCGTGAAATAGGTGAGGCAGGAGGACGGAGGTCCTAATGCCTGACAATGAGGCGTGCCTGTCACCCGCAGAGATGGTCCCAAAGCAAACAAGCCCATCTCGGGGATCGTGCCAAAGACCCCCAGAGGCCCAGGTTGGGTTGGAGACAAAGATCTGACTCGTGGGACACGGCACCGCTCACACCCAGGAGGGTCCTCACCCCCCGCATAGCAGTGGGGAGGTGTGGCTGGTTAGTCTCATCAGGCTCGTGTCGCTCCCGCCATCTGGAAAGACCAGCAGAGTACGGAGTCGCATCATGTTCAGAGATGAGAAGGAGGGGAGGCTCAGAGGGGGCGACGGTCTCACTTACACTCACACAGCAGGGCCCGGTCTTTCACACTTCGCAGCTGTGTGATTTGGACGATTTGCAAGGCCCTCTCTGGGCCGACGTGTCCGCATCTATAAAGCGGGGTTCAAATACCGGGATTGAATTAGGATTGGAGATGCCGGGATTAGATCTAACCGGAGTCTGCCTCTGGACATGCCGGGCTCGGGCTGGGGGCCCGGCTCTGGGGCCCGGCCAGCGGGTGCCCGTCCCCACCCGGCCCGAACAGAGAGCCAGACGCTCCCCCGTGGCCAGTCTCGCCCCGGGGACTTTTTCCGCAGCACCCTCGCCCGGTGCCCTGCGGGAGCCACACACGTCCCTGCCGGGACATAGCTTCAATAATGACTCACACCTTCATTTTTAGCGCGCGTCCTCTCTGAGCCCGCGGCTCTGTCTTTGCCGGGCAGCTGCCTGTCTGGGGGTCAGAGCCCGCTTCCGGCCTCGCCGCCCGCAGGCCTGTGCCCACAGCCCGGCGTCCAGTCCGGAGACCAGGCCTGCCCTGACGGCCTGCCCATCCCCGGAGGGAGGCAAGTGGGGACCGAACGGATCCAAGGTGCATGTGGAGGCGGGAACGTGTTCTTCTGCCGACATCTAACGGTGCGTGTCTGGACCCAGACTCGGGATTCCCCGGGCTTTGAGCGAAATCATGAAAACTCTGCTTTCGGGGTCTGCGGCCAGCTTCCCGGCTTGCAGCTCCCGCGGCTCTTCCCCGTTCTGGTTCCAGAAGGGGGTTGATGGCATCGCTTCACAGCCGCGGGCAGAGGAGTCCACGGCCGAAAAGGCTTCCGCGGCTGCTGACTCGCCAGCTCACACCTTCGGGGTTTCAGGAGCTTGTAGCTGAAAAGGCCTATTCTTGCCAGTTTCTCCCCAGTTGAGTAAACAAGAGACCTATTTATGTCCTCCGAGCACTTAATTAAGGCGGGGCAGGGATAACATCGGTGACAGGGTATGGTGAAAACACAGTCCTGAAAGTCAGGAGAGGGCCGCCCCAGGCTAGTTGCCTGTCCCCGGGGAAGCCAGGTCCCCCACTTTGGGTTTTGTAAAGTTGAATGAATAAAATACTGACGACCCAAAGCCCGCTCACCTCCATCTCGCCTCGTTCAGTCCCCCTCTGTCTCTCTTGTATGTGCACATGTGTGTGTGAGATACCTATGCGGTCATCTGTTTCTCTGAACCATTTAAAAGTTAGCGGCAGGGGCGCCTGGGTGGCTCAGTTGCTTAAGCGTCCGGCTTCGGCTCAGGTCATGATCTCGCGGTCCGTGAGTTCGAGCCCCGCGTCGGGCTCTGTGCTGACCGCTCAGAGCCTGGAGCCTGTTTCAGACTCTGTGTCTCCCTCTCTCTCTGACCCTCCCCTGTTCATGCTCTGTCTCTCTCTGTCTCAAAAACAAATAAACGTTAAAAAAATTTTTAAAAAAAATAAATAAAATAAAAGTTAGCAGCAGACATTGTGACCCTTGATCCCCTGATCCATAAGCGGCATCTATGAGGGCAAAGATGATCGCTTACATAAACGCAGCGGTATGACCCCACCAAGGGAATCTAACATTGGTGCAAAGATCGTATAGGACCTCTGTTTTATATCAAAATCCCCCAAATGATTTCAATAATGCCCCTGAAAGCTGCTTCCTTTGTCAGTCCAGGGCCATGGGGAGATAATTCCGCATGGGGCTCTTGTGTTTCTGCACATCTTTTGAGGAGAGGCCCTGTCTGCCCTCTGTCTGGACTGTCATTTCGAGGATGTTGGTACAGAGAACGGCCTCAGAAGGTGGAGACAGCGTCTCCCTCCACAGCAAAGGGTAGGTGCTGCTCACGGGCCAGCATAAGAAAAAAAGTGTCTCTCTCTGGTGAAAAGATCAGGCAGGCTTATTATGCCCGTTATAAAACATTTGGGTTCCTTCAAGTCAGGCTTCCTCTGCTGTGATGCAAGTCACTGTGTGTGCAGGTGTCGCTCGGCCTTCTTCGAGTGGCCCCGTCAGAACTGGGGCTTGAGAAACGGCACAAGAAGATGGCTGTGAGTAATAACATCTTTTTAGTCTCTGATCCAGGAGTCTCGTGTCTCCTGCCAGATTCAGGCATCTGCAGCATGCTTTTTTTTTTTTTTAATGTTTATTTTTTGGTGGGGGGATAGGAGCAGAGAGAGAGGGATGCATAGAATCGGAAGCAGGCTCTGAACTGTCAGCACAGAGCCTGACGCTGGGCTCGAACCCAGTGCGATTATGACCTGAGCCGAAGTTGGACGCTTAAGCGACTGAGCCACCCAGCCACCCCTGCAGCAGGCTGACTTCTTAGCTGGAAAGTGAAACCACAGATTCTTTACGATCTTTGATTGTCATTTTCAGACAAGGGTATGAGTCACCTCACACCTCAAATCATCGTTTCTCTTATGCTTCCTTTTATCTTGCATAGTCCCATGCTTTCCTAGTTTTAAAGACTTCAGGCCAGTAATTGTGTACAAGTTCCCGCGATCTGCATTTGTCTGATTGCTTCCTCGTGATAGACTTAGGATAAACATTTTGGCAACAATTTTACAGGGTCGATGTTGAGGCATCTACAGCGGGAGGAGCGTCACGTCAGCTTGTCTCATGACTGAGCCCGCTAACATCTCGTCACCTGATTGAGGTGCTGTCCGCCACGTTACTTCATTGTGAGGTTATCTTTCCCTTTGCAATTTATCAGGAACCTGTGGGGAGATCTTTCGAGGCCACAGGGCTCTCCTGTTCTCTGACGAGCGTTCACCTCCACGAACCCCGGTTGATCCGTCCTGCGAAGGGCGTTGCACTGGGCGACAACCCCGGATCCTACGATGATGACGTTTTCCTCCCGCAACGGAGATTACGTGGCCTGCACAGCCTGAACTATTTTCCATCTGCTGGCCTTTTACAGGAAGAGTTTGCAGAGCCCTGTGATGGTGAGCGGTGGGTGATGGGGGCAGCAGGTGAATCTATGAGTCACCCTCGGTAAGCCCCCTTTGACACATTCACCTCTCCATACCGCTTCCATTACAACTTTTCAAACATTCAGGGGTTTAGGGTTCTCTTGCTCTTAAGCTGCACGTCAGCGAAAGCCTCTTTAGGACCTGATGCAGCGGACTAAAAACTGTGGACGCCACCCTTCTTCACGCCCCTTGCTCGGCAAATCTGCACAAGATAAAACCTGGGGTCGTCCAAACGTGCGACACCACCCAAACTGATTCCGGATTCTTTTCTTTGGCTAGAAACCGTGATGCCCCGTAAATTGGTGAGTAAGTCTACCCGAATCCATAATACCAAAGTATCACTTCTTGATTTAGGAGGCTCGGGGGGTGACAGAGTTGTTACAGTGAAAGACAAGGCGTCCTCCAAAAACTGCTGTGGCTTTTCGAGTTACACTCAGGGACTCAACGGTCGTTTTGAGCTCCATCCGAATAAAGAGGCAGACGGGGCCTCTGTGCACAGTAAAAATAACCTAAGACCAAGTCTAGCTTGGTCAGAGCCAAGGAGAGACCAGAGTGACCGTGAGGCATGCAGGGGAGTGAACAGGCCCCTCCCCAGCCCCGCCAAAGCGGGAGCTCTTTCTGGGTGCCTCGGAGAGAGCGAGGGAGGGATCACAGCAACGGGGGCCCACGGGGCCCTCGCAAGCGCCCCAGGGTGAGCGCACCAGAGAGTGGGACAGACAGACACATTTCTGTTCATCCCGCAAGGAGGACACGAGTCTGGGCGGGTATTCTGACTGTGTGGTTTTCAGCAGAAAGTAAAGACGAGGGGTGTCGAGTGGGAGCGAAGGAAAGACTCCAGCCCCTGGCGTGATGCCCTGGGGGCTTCGGGAAGGGCACAGACTGGGCACCAGACTCCGGCAGGGGGCATGGCTTGGGGGAGGCGAGGCCCTGCAGTGCTGAGACGCCAAGGGAGAGGGAGAAGGGCTCTCTGTCATCCCTTCAATCCACAGTTATTAATTGAACACCTACTATATGCCTGGCGTTGGGGATACAGCCACGGAGAAGTCAAACTAGGCCCCATTCTTAAGGAGTTTCCAATCTGGGAGGGGGAGAAAATAATTAAATAAGAGAATTTCGGAGAGTTATTACACTATACAAATAAAATGGGGTGATGGGATAGAGAATAATCAGGCCTGCTTTAGATGGGGGTGGGAGGCGAGGAGAGTCAAGGAAGCTCCCTCAGCTGGCTTTTGAGTGGTGGCAAGAGGCTAGCTCTGAGAAGAGCCTGAGGGTCCTGGCAGAGGGCACTGAACGTGCAAAGGCCCTGAGGCTGCCACAGACTCACGGTCTGCTTTATACGGGGGAGAATGTAGACAGGGGCATGGACAACAGAGTGGGGGAAATAGACCAAGGAGGATGAGCAGGGACACGGAAGGGAAAATGGGTGACACCGCTCGTGCAGGGCTGGAGAAGGGACAGGACGGGGAGGCCGCCGGGCCGTGCACCCACGGGGGGAGGAGGGACCCGGAGGACGGCAAAGCAGGCCCCGTTGCCTTTGCTCCCGGGGGCTTCCTCCTCGTCTCTACGTGCCTGGGCCTGGCGTCTTTGCTCGCTCTGTGTGTGCTTAGTTCTTCCTTCCCCGACTGGCTTATAAACTTCTCAAGGGCAGAGCGCGTGCCTTACGCCCTTTCTTCGTTCTGCACAGCAGTTTGCATGGGGCTCTGAACGCGACGGGCTCACTGACCATCACTTGAGCGAAGGGACGGATGGACGGGCAGGTGGACGGGTGGGAGGTACATTCTCAGACTGGCTCGTGCCTCTCTGCCATTGGCCACGTGAGGCCCGGAAGTGAGCGTGCACGCCCGCTTGACTTGAAAACGTTCCTGACAGCCGGGCTTTTCTAAAGCACGGGGCAACAGGTTTGCAAACTGCCTCTGGGAGGTTTGGTAAGAGGCAAGGCTTGTCTGCTCCGTAGGGGGGCACACGGGTGCCCCAGGTAGACACACGGACCCAGAGGTGAACAGGGACGGGGAGGTGATGTCACACAGAGGAGGGAAAAGTGTAGGACGTGTGGCGAGCCAGGCAGCATCCACTGGGTCTTCTAGGGGACCCTGCGGGACCGAGCTGCTTCCCAGGCTTCTGGGCACTTAGGTGTGGCCGCGTGATTGAGCCCCCGGAGGGCGGGTGGTGTGGGCGTGCGCTCCTCCTAAGCCTGGCCCACAGAAGCTTCTCCTGAATCCCTTCTGCATCCCCAGATGAAGGATCCCTTCAGTTCAAGGACTGCGTAGACTGCATCCCCAGCTGAAGGGAGAGGACTGCGTAGACGTAAAGGAGGGTGAGAAGGACCCGCTGGGGGACGACTGGCCAGCCACTGAGACTGGGGGCTGCCTGGCGGCAGCCGCTCAAGCCACCTACCCCTCCCAATACGGAAGGGAAGGGGCAGGTGGAAGCAGGGCCTCTTCCTTCATACAGAAGATTCTAGAAGGACACCTCAACCCTGTGGAGTCTAGGCGCCAACTTCTGGGGCACGGGACAGGGACGTGACCCCAGCCTGGTGGACACACGCGGGGAAGGAAGGGCAGAAGAGGGAAAAAGACCAGAGCCAGGGCACCCGGAGTGAAGCCACTTGATGTGGGGTTAAAAATGCCACATTTTTTATTTATTTTATTTATTCGTTTATTTTTTAATGTTTATTTTTTGAGAGAGAGAAAGAGAGCGTGAGCAGGGGAGGGGCAGAGAAAGGGAGGGAGGCAGAGGATCCAAACAGGGCTCTGCGCTGACAGCAGAGAGCCCGATGCGGGGCTCGAACTCATGAACGGCGAGATCATGATTTGAGCCAAAGTCGGATGCTTAACCAGCTGAGCCCCCCAGGCGCCCCCAAAATTCCACATCTTTAAAAAGTTTACTTATTTATTTTGAGAGAGAGAGAGAAGGAAAAAAATGTGAGCAGGGAAGGGGCAGAGAGAGAGCAGGAGAGAGAATCCCAAGCAGGCTCTGAGCTGTCAGCACAGAGCCCGACATGGGGCTCGAACCCACAAACTGTGAGATCATGACCTGAGTCAAAATTGAGAGTTGGACGTTTAACCAACTGAGCCACCCAGGCGCCCCCTCCACATCTTAAAAATGAAAGGATAAAAAGAGAGAGAGAGAGAGAGAGGTTTGATTGGAACTTCATCTTGAAAACTAAAGTGGTAAAATATATATATATATTTTTTTTAAAAAAGCTACTTTCTTCCTTTCTTCTTAATTTCACCAAGTGTGGTTACTCTGCTTTAACTCTTGGAACAAATGACAAGGAATGAGTTTTTTCTTTTACTTTCCATATTTTCTCCCCACTAAATTTTCTATGGGGATGATTGACAGCCTTCCCTTCAATTTGACTTGTTTGCAGTTCTGTGATTCAGAGATGACTTTTTTTTTTTTTTTTTTTTTTTTTGGTAAAAAGTTCAAGGGCTTCCTCACTGTTTCCATGGGTTTCTCTTAATCCTTTTTTTTTTTAAAAAAACAATTTTAAATTTTTATTTTTGAGAGACAGCAATGAGCAGGGGAGGGGCAGAGAGAGGGAGAGACACAGAATCCGAAGCAGGTCCAGGCTCCCAGCTATCAGCACAGAGCCCGACGCGGGGCTCGAACTCACGAACCGCGAGATCGTGACCTGGGCCAAAGTTGGACGCTTAACTGACGGAGACACCCAGGTGCCCCTTCTCTTAATCTTTTTAAATTCAAGTCATTGTCTTACAGGCTAGATTTAGTGTTGCTGGCTGAAGTTGAGACCAGCCAAGGTCCCTTGAGTGACCGCCAGAGACGAGATGCTTTGTTGCCACCTTCACACAACAGATGGGCTCAGAAATGTATCTCTTTGTTCCCTCTGGGGCACACCGACCAAGCCCTCTGCAACTGCCTCGTCCCACCAGAGCGACTTGAAGAAGGGGCACCTAGAGAGGGGGAGGCCTTCCGTGGAGCCCAAGTGGCCACTCTGCCTTTGGAGGCAATTGCCGACACGAGCCAAGGTTGGCGAAGCGGACCCTGGTTCTTCTGGGAGGTTCCCAGGCTGCTGTTTACCCTGATTCCTGGCCACGCACCCGTATTTCCTACCACTGTTTTTCTAGCCTGCTTAGCTCTTCAGGGGGAAAATATCACAGCGGGTAGGAAGTTTTTGCTCAAAAGCCAAACAAAGAGAAGAAAAACAAAGGGAAAGAAGGTTAAAAATAAAAAAAGCCTTTTAAGCAAATAATTTCCTGGGGCTCCTTAATGTGCAAGAAACCTGATAGCTACAAAAATAATCCAAGCTAAAGAAAATGCCCCGGTTCCAGATTGACTTTCTGCCCCCTTCGCTGGCATTTGCCCACGGTAGGGGCTCCTGGCACCTGCCAGTGACGAGGGCCGGGTGAAGACTGAGTAGAAGCCAGCTGGTCAGGATGCTGGACATCTGGAAGCTTCTTAGAATCTCTCCTCTTGCCTGGGCTCCGGAAGCGGATTTTCTGCTGTCGTTCTTGGTGCCTTGGCTTCTAATCAAAGAGGAAGTGGAGGGTGAGGGAGTGTTTGACTTGGAACCACCAGCTGGATTTTTCTCACCGTTTAGGGCTTTGCTCGGATGTCACCTCCTCAGGATGACCATCCTTCCCTCCCCAGCCTCTGCTTCACAGAATGTACTGCCACCTAAAATTTGGGGTTCAGCTTTTATGTGTCTCCCACAGTAGCAGGCAACGCCACAGAGGAATGAACTTGACTTATCTTATCACCAAGCCATCCCCAGCACCTGGAAGAGTGTTGGGCACACAGTAGGTACCCAGTAAATGTTGAATTAAATGGAATCCTTAACTTAAAAATATTTAAAAAGAAATGATGGAAGACGTTGCATTCCAGAAGGATTGGACCCTACCTCCTGGGAATTTCTTTCCAAAAAAAGGTTATATATATGTGTGTGTGTGTGTGTGTGTGTGTGTGTGTATACACACACACACACATCCATATACTTTTTTTCTATCAGTAATTCAATGAAAGCAACTCTTTGCAAAGCACGGCATGAAATAGCCAGGGTCATTGTGAAGAATACAATGAGGTAATCGTGTAGATTGCTTAACAAAGGTCTGGTACGTCGCGAGTGCTTAACCAGGGTTGGCACTTACAACTACTCACACTGAGCCCGTGGCCAACGAAGTCCTGTCCTTTCTGCACATGCTGTCATAGCTCCCCTTTCTGGGCCTTCTGGTTTTTTGAAATGTGGTTTGTTCTCTCCTATGATTCATCTTGTTGCTCTCGGCCCAAAATAGCTCACCATTCATCAGCCTATTTTTCCCAGCTTTGGATCCGCGTGTAATGGAATCAGCACACCTTTGACGGCCTTGTGGGAAATCATTGACAAAAGTGCTGAGCTGAATGGAACAAAGGCAGAGTCCCGTGGCCTACCGCTGGCAACCTTTCTGCGGGTTGGCATCAGCCATCTCAAATCAGACCTCCTAGGCTCATCAGTCTGATGGTTACGAAACAATTTAATCATGCTCTCACCGTCTTGCCTAAGAGAAATGACTTTGCAATACCTTGCTGAAATGCAGGTGCGCTTATAGCCACAGAATTCCTCGGATGTATCACTCTAGCGGCCCAGAGTGACCTAGCAAATAACTCAAACACCTTTGTCAGATAGGACTTGTCCTAAGTGAACCCATGTTGGCTTCCAGAGCTCACTCATTTATTTTATAAGTTCAGAAACGGTGCTATTAGTTCCGGTATCAGTCAGTTTAAGCTAAGCTCTGCTTCAGGACCATTTACCTGCAGGTTTCAGTGGCTTACAACGAGGTTTATCGCTCACACTACGTGTCCGTCAGAGGCTGCAGTCTTCCTTCTGAGCAACCAGGCTTGTGCCGCACAGGAAAGAAAAGTGGAGGACTTTGCAGTGGTTTTCACCCAGGGGCAAACTCTGTTTCCTGTGCTTATACTCTATTGGCTGAAATAAGTCACATGGCCAAGCTGCGGTCAAAGGCATAGGGGGTACAGGGTGAGGCGCCATAGGGACGGGCAGGACTATCTCGAACAATAATACCATCCGCGACTCTGTCAACAGCGGAATCCACCTCCTGCCTCCGTAGAAAATCGGGTTTTCCCCACTATTTTACTTTCTGGAATTACCAAACGCACGACGGTTGAGTCATGGGATACATCAACATTCTGAGAACCCCACAGCATGATGTGGATATTTATGTGAGACTCTGACCTGCTGGGACATTCACGGCAGATGCATTGTGCTCCATTTTTCCACCGAGTGGCTAGACCGGAGACCTCAGACTCCCCCCTTGGCTGCCTCCCTCAACTGACCCCCCAGATCCTGTAGACTTTCTCTGAAACAACTCAAAGTTTTATCCCATTGTCCCCAGCACCGTGGCAATGCCTGAGCTTAAAATCAAATCACCCCTTCTCTGGACTCACGAAATCACTTCTTTTTTTTTTTTTTTTTTTTTTTTTCAACGTTTTTTATTTTTTTATTTTTGGGACAGAGAGAGACAGAGCATGAACGGGGGAGGGGCAGAGAGAGAGGGAGACACAGAATCGGAAACAGGCTCCAGGCTCCGAGCCATCAGCCCAGAGCCCGACGCGGGGCTCGAACTCACGGACCGCGAGATCGTGACCTGGCTGAAGTCGGATGCTTAACCGACTGCGCCACCCAGGCGCCCCACGAAATCACTTCTTAACGGACTTTGTCTCCCCTCCTGCTGACCCCAGCCCATCTTCCTCCAGCTGGTTGGGGGATCTTTTGAAATTTAAGGACAGCCTTAATTTTCCTCTTCTCCTCTTTAATTGATTAGTTAATTAATTTATATTTGACAGAGAGCACTCACAAGCAGGGGAGAGGAGCAGAGGGGGAGAGAAAGAATCTGAAGCAGGCTCCATGCCCAGCGGAGAACTCGATCCCATGACCTGAGGATCATGACCTGAGCCCAAATCAAGAGTCAGACACTCAACTGACTGAGCCACCCAGGCTCCCAGAGCTGGGGAACCACTAAGACCTGCTCTCCGGTTTCCTTCCCCGAGATGGGAACTTGTTCGGTCCTCCTGGGCTGAAGACTGGGGAAGCCCCAGCACCCCATTCCCTTTGGCTGAAGAGGGACACGCTCTTGGCCAGCCGACAGCGACGTTCCCAAAGGGCAGAACCCCGGGATGACTCAGGGCAGGCAGGCTCGGGCACGGGACCCACGCCGGTTTTTCTAGAACCTTCTCAGCCCCTGTGCCTGCTCCAGCTGCCACCGCAGGGGCCTCGCCCAGCGGCGCGCGGGTGCAGGGGACCCAGGCAGGAATCCTTCTGGCCCTCGTGCATGTGAACCCCAGGACTGTGGGTGAGTTAGCATCACGGGGCCACCAGTGGGGTCAGCTGTTGATGGAAATGCTTGCCCGTCCCATGTTCCTGGGGGACCGTTCTGAGGTTGCATTTCATGACTTGTCAGAAGGACCTGTAGGATGGCCCATCAGTTCATAAGGACCCTCACTGGTGCCCCTTTGTCTCTGCTTCCGCTCCCCCTCCCCCGCACTCCTGGTCTCCGAGACCACATTCCCAGACTCCCTGCACGCAAGACTCCATCTCAAGCTCTGCTTTAGGGCTGAACCCAGGCTGAGATAGTATGATCCCCAGTCTATCCCCGCCTCTTACACACGAATGCATACACACACACACACACACACACACGCACACACACTGCTGTGTTCCCACCGTCCTCCCGGACACAAACCAAACCCCATCGACAAGGAAAGGATTTCCCACGTGACAGCCACGAAGACCCAAATGAAGCGGAACCAGGCCCCCAGGGGCAGAGTCGGACGTGCTATGGGCTGCTTGCGACCCTAACAACATCTGAGTTGATGGGTGCACAATCAGCTGGGACATGGAGTTTTCTGGAGCCGGGGAGGAGGGCTGAAGTCTGGCGGACGAGCCGTAGACGTGCGCCCTAAATTACGATATTTTCCTTCTCGCTGCAGAATGAATGCAGCCTCAGACAGATGCTGCCCGCAGCTGTTTGAGGCGGGGGGCCCCGTGGCAGGCCAGCGACTTTGAAACACGGATTGGAATGGAATCTGACAAAGGGGCCACTGTCTTTGAGGGAACTTGACATGAGCCCGGCAGAGCCCGAGTGGCGGGAGTTTGCACAGCGGCAGCCCGGAGCAAACATGTACTTTTAGGTGACCCGGGCCCGTGGCTTGGGCATTAAACCTGACACTTTCCAGATGCACGGCGCCCTCCCGTCAGCACCAGCCAGAGCACTCTGTCCCCAGGTACACACACCCGCGTGCACACACACACACACACGCACTCACGACACAGTTCTGTAAATGCCGCATTGTGCCAGAGACCCCAGGCCTCTGCTGCGAGCTCCACACCCAGACCCGAAGGCGTGTCCCCCATATGCCGAGCTGCAGGCCTAGGAGCTGGATTTCGAAATTGTTCAAGTTCAAAGTCGGCTCAACAGCAGCTGCCATTCTGACCACCACCATTCTTCGCGCCTGGCTCCAGGTCGAGTGGTGAGGGGATGCTGAGCATGCCTTCTAGAAGGTTCTTTTCAACCCGTGACAGGGTGGACCCTGAGATCTCCAGTACCAGTGAAAGGGAGGTGTAGCAGGAGTTTGGGGGTGCAGGGCGGTATCCCCACATGGCCATTCTCTCCCAGTCCCCATTTGGACTTGAGCAAAGCCCATGTGGCCCCCAGCGTGTGGGCAAGGGCAGGCCACACGTGACCCCGCCTGCCCTGGGAGCTCGGCGTGGGGGGAGGGGCTACGAAGCCCTGCTGTGGCAAGGGCCTCGTCCGGAAATTACTCCGCTCAGCAGCCCTGACTGCTCGATGGGGGACATCAGTGCACTGGAGCTCCGTGGGCAGGGACACTCGGACGGACGCTCTCTTGGGCAGGGGGCAGCTCATCTTGGCTGGGTGACTGCCCTAGGCACAACTCCACCTTGGGGGCTCTGAGCTCACACGGGCAGGAGAGGCCAGACAGGGACCCCCAGTCCAGGAAGGTGTGGCCTCCCCATTGGGCTAAGTCCAAGGGAGGTCACCTTCCTTACCCGGCTGGCTTTTGGGTCACGGAAGGTAAGACCGGCGGGGGAGGGGGACAAGTCGCAGGGAGCCCTTCCCGAGTCAACAGCGCTGACTCACAGGGTGTGTTTCCTGCCGGGACAAACCTGAGGACGTTGGCGACACTCGCCCACTCAGGGGAGCTGGAAAGGAGGCCCAGAGACTCAGAGGTCCCGGCGTTCCCACCGGGGCGACCCCAGGAAGCAGTGGGCACACTTTCGTTCCTTCATTTACTGAGACCTTGATTCATGTGCGTTCTTTAGTGGGTTCCGAGCAGAGGAGAAACCTTTACTTATCTTCCTCGTTTGTACTGGGGAACAATTCTCTCGCGTGTGGTGCCTCCCATCTCATGTGTCCGGCCCGACGCATTTTGCACGTGCAAACACCTGTGTGACCAGAGTCAGGATGCACAGCAGGTCCGTCACCCAGAGGGCCAGTCAGGGACCCCAGAGAGGACCACCCGTGCTTTTAGCATCACCGATGACTTTTGTCTAAAGACAAATTAAGGTGGATCTTTTTTGCCTAAAGACGGAACAACTTAGTGCAATGTAAATGGCATCCTAGAGAACATGTGGTTTTTTAGCTTTTTTCTTTTTCTTATTAAAAAAATGTTTTTAATGTTTATTTAGTTTTGAAAGACAGAGAGAGACAGAGCACAAGTGGGGGAGGGGCAGAGAGAGAAGGAGACACAGAATCCGAAACAGGCTCCAGGCTCTGAGCTGTCAGCACAGAGCCCGACACGGGGCTCGAACTCACAGACCGCAAGATCATGTCCTGAGCCGAAGTTGGACGCTCAACCGACTGAGCCACCCGGGCGCCCCCGTAATAGCTTCTTTCTCTCAGAATAATATTCTTGAGATTTCCCCGTACTGTTGGGGGTATTCATGGTTTGTTCCTTCTGCTTCCCGGAGAATAATATTCTCTCGTAGGAATTCTCAACCATCATTTGTGAATTTGCTTGTCCGTTTGCCAGGGACCGAATGTTTGTGTCCCCTCAGAATTCATAGGTTGAAATCCGACCCCCTAACGTGATGATGGTATGAGGAGGTGGGGGCCTTCGGAAGGCGATTAGGTCTCGAGGGGAGACCCCCCCCCCCCGTGGTGGATTAGCTCCCTCACCCCTCTGCCACACAAGAAGAGCAAAGATGGCCGTTTATGGGCCACGGGCTACTCCAGGCAGTATCGGGACAGCAGAGCTGAAGAGTGGGGGTCAGTTGTTGATTCCTTCCCACTGGGTTCCCCAGGGCCCCCAGAGCTTGGTGAGAGCATCTGACGGCCCCTTGCATTCACCCCCCACCCCCAACAGGGCCGGGTGGCCCCGAGTCAGGATGAGACATGGGTCCCCCACACCATGGGGACAAACGACCTAGTCCACACGGGGAGCTGGGACGTCTTGGCCAAAGTCGGGAATCGCCCCCCCCCCCACAATACCCCAGGAGCTTCCTGGATCTCAAACCGAATTCCGGAACGGGGAGGGGAAACCACCAAGTGCCCAAGAACGTGCCGCTCTGAACAAATTGACCCTAAATCGGCTGAGATGACATCTGCCCAGAGGCAGATGGGGGCGGGGCTGGATTGTCGAACTTGAGCTACAGAAAAATAAATTTATTCCGGGAGGCAGGGTGTGAACTGTAAGTTCTCACCTGCTTCGGCTGATGTAGGACTCGCCGAACGCCGACGTGCTGAGCAGATCGGGAGCTCAGCGGCGACTGGGGGCGGGCAGGGTGGTGGCGGTGGCCGTGTTTGATGGTGCGGATGGCCCGGTTTCTTTGCCCCTGCCCCAGATCCAAGGCCTCTGCTTTGGACTGCCCTGGGGTCGCCCACGTGCCTGGCTTTGGCCGGTGGAAAGGCGGCCAGTGTGACAGCTGGGGGATGCCTGGGCTAGGCCTCAAGGGGCCTGCAGGCGTCTGCCCGCTGGCCTGGGTCCCTGCCATCACCGTGAAAACATGCCCCGCTGGCCCCCGCCACCCCCACCACGGTCAGCCCAGACCAGCCGACGGCCAGCTGTCCTCTAGACAAACACGCAAGCTGAGCCACGCAAGCCGAGCCCCTCAAAGACGCGTCGTAGCTGGTGGCTACGTGGCATTATCGTGGCAACAGACAGCTGATGCAGTGGTGTTGGGAACGCTTCCTGTAGGACGGGGCTCCCCTGACGTCAGTTTGGAGCGTGACTTGGCCCAAGAAATTCACGAGCAGATGTTCTGAACGTTGAAATGGTTCGCCCCGACGCAACTTTGGTGTTCCTCTTATTCCAAGCCCATGGTGCGGACTCAAAAAATCTTCAGTCGATAGTCCGCCCCGCCTGCCAAAGTAAACGGAAGACCACCGTCGCGTTCCCAGAAGGAGTCCGGCACAAGTCATGCTGCGATTTTCGGAGCCAAGCTTCCTGCTTACTCAACGCTCCCGGCGGGGCCACCACTGGTGTCCCCAGAGCGAGACCGCAGGCGCCAGGGGCTCGCCAGCCCCGAGGACCCGCTGGCGGATGAGCCTGCACGGCCGTGAGGTCCGGTACAGCCCCCGCTTCCCACTGTCTGCGCCCTCCGTGGCAGCAGGGGGAAGCAAGGTTGACAAGAGACAGGCTCATCGAGACGACGTCACGTCTCCCCATCCAGCCTCCCCTCTGAGCCAGATCTCGGAGGATCCGAAACATTACAGTCCTAACGTTTGTGCACTCATGCTCACCGCGGGACAGGCACCATTTTCAGCTGTAAGCTGCTCTGTGGGGTCGGTGCTGGTAGCTCCCCACTCACGGTGGGGGGAGGGGGCGTGAAATTAAACGCATCGAGGGTCCTTCTGTTAGTAAACGGCAGAGCCAGCATGCACACGGAGTTGTTCTGGAGGCGTGTGTCTAAACCACCCATCTTCCCCAAACACTGCCCCCAGCTCGGTCTCCGGAGCCTCTGGGAGCTGAATCTGGACCCTCACATTCCGGATGCACTCGATGATGGGCTCGCTCGTTCCCGAGCCGTCCTCGTCTCAGCGGCTCAGGCTGCTGTAACAGAATACGGTCCCTCGGGCGGCTCAGATGACCAGCACTTACTTGTCCCCGTGCGGAGGCTGCATGCCTGAGGTCAGGGTGGTCTGGGGTGCCCGTAGGGTCGGGTCTGTCTCGTGTGTCTTCTTACAAGGGCATGAATCTCAACACAAGGGGTCCACCCTCGTGACCCAATCACCTCCCAAGGGCCCCACCTCCTGGTGCCATCATACTGGGGGCTGGGGTTTCTGCCTATGAATTCTGGGGAGACATAGGCATTCAGCCCATAGCAGTCATGGTGGAAAGGGATGTCTGGAGCCTTCACGAGAATCATCCAGGAGGTTCTTTATTTAGTTGAGGGGGGAGGTAACCGTTTCATTGCCACCAGGGGAGGAGGTGAATGTCCTTAGGAGTCACGGCGGCGTTCCTGGGCCACCGCCCCCCCCCCCCCCCCCCCCCCCCCCCGCCATGTCAGCCTAGGACCGTGCAGGGAGGATTCCGGGCTGGGAAGGCAGAAGTTTGAGTCCTGGAGCTCTGTCCGCTCTCTTCCATGGTGAGCCCCGGTGTGGGCTGGGTCCCTGTCCTCCCCACAGGAGACCTTGTCCCCAAGGCCCTGGGGAACCACTATCCAAGCTCCCGGCTTCTCCGGGCCTTCTTTCCATCTGCCCAGGCGAACTTGCAGGGCTTCCGGAAAAGAGGACCATTCTGCCCCCAGCCGACAGCCCCAGCACACGTGCCTCCCGTCTGGCCACCCCCAGAGCTCCGAACCCCCCGTTTGTGGGAAAAGAGAGATCTTTGGAGCCCTGAAAAGACACTCTCTGAGCCCTGCCTGAGGACAGGAACCCCCCAGCGGGTGGGCTTGGTGTCTTCTGGGAAAGGTGGCTCTCAGACGCAGAGAATCCAGGCTGGCTGGCCCCACTCGCCCTCGGCCATGGCAAAGACTCTGACCAGGGTTGCACCCATGACCGTGAGCTTTTGCGGCTGGGGCATCCTGCAAATGCAGTCCAGTTAAACACTGAAGTCCTTTGAAATGAACTTTCATGAGTTAATAACCCATTCACGCCATGTGGAAATTCACATTCATACACACACACACACACACATGCACACACGGGGCAAATAATTGGCAGACAAGGGCCCTGCGATGGGTTGCGTTGTGTCCCCGTCCCCCCAAACGATATGCGCAACCCCTGACCCCAGGGACCTGTGAATGTGACCTTACTTGGAAACTGTCTTTGCAGATTCGATCAGGTTAAGACGGGGTCCTGCTGGAGTCGGGTGGGCCTAACCCTGCTGGTGGGTGTCCTTACCAGACACAGACACACGGGGTGGAGGCCATGTGAAGACACAGGCAGAGACGGAACAGATGTGTCCACGAGCCAAGGACGGCTGGCCACCGCCAGCGGCTGGGAGACAGAGCCGGGGCGGTCCCTTCCCAGTGCCTTGCCGACGCCTTGATTTCGGACTTCAGCCTTCCTGTTGTTTTAAGCCACCTTGTTAGGGTAACTTGATAACGCTGGCCTTGGGAAGAGAATGCAGGGCATCAGGCAGGGCCAGGAGAAAGAAAGCTTTTATTTCGTGACTGTCCTATTTGCTCACACATCTATCTGTGGCCAGGGGCCCGGACTTGCTCAAGGTCGGCATCAACGTCGTTACAAGGCCCCCCTGCAAGATCTGACCCCACCCTCGTCACTGCTCTGACGGAGTCTACATCTCCCCCCCCTTTGCCCAAGCTGCCCCAGCCACCCGGTCTTCTTAGTGATTCTCAACACACCGAACACATTCCTGCCTCAGGGCCTTTGCACCGCTCTTCTCTCTTCCTGAAACACTTCCCCAAAGCTCCTCCCCCACGCCTTGTTCCCTCACCTCTTCCCCCAACACCCACCTGGTCGATCAGTGCTGGTTCTTTAAGGCTCGGCCCAAAGATTGCCTCCCACCCCCACTGTCACCTCTGATGTTCCTACGCCTGCCTCCCCGACCTCCTTGGTGAGGCCTCCCACCCACCCTGCCCCCGACCTTGCTTGCGGGGCTTAGAACGCACTAGCCTAATTGTCTCTTGGAGACTCCGTTTTCCCCACAGGGCTACAAGTTCTGCGCAGCCACGCGGTGGCTCGTTTCTGGAGGCTGAGAACAGGCGCTCCAGAAAGTTTGCCGAGCGCCTGCATCAACATTCCCAAATCCCCCCACCTCGCCCGAGAGCCCCGCCGGTCACCCGGATGCACTACTACGGGGCCGCGCTTGAGAGAAGCTGGTGGCCCTGGGAGGGAAGGCAGCCAAGAGGCCTGGGGCCAGGCCCGAGGGGCAGGTCCCTGCACCCCCGGATCCGCTAAAAGGGCCGACAGGTGGCTTTGTCCCCACCAGGCCACAAGAGGAACGCCCACGCCAGGCACGTCTCCGTGTATCAGCCCGAGAGGACGGCCGTGTGAGTTTCCTCGGACTGCTGTAACCAGTTAGCGCAAGTGGGGTGGCTTTGTTTTCTTTTTAAGTTTTATGTATTTATTTTGAGAGAGACAGAGGCAGCATGAGTGGGGGAGGGGCGGAGAGCGAGAGGGAGAGAGAGGATCCTAGGCGGGCTCCGCACCGTCAGCGCAGAGCCCGATGTGGGGCTTGAACTCGTGGGCCGCGAGATCCTGCCCCAGGCCCCTGGCACCCCCTCTCCTTCCACGCCTGACAGTCAAGTCCCCGGGCCCCCTGGGGCGCCTGGGTGGCTCGGTCAGGTAAGCGTCCGACTCTTGGTGTCGGCTCAGGTCACGATCTCACGGTTGTGGGTTCGAGCCCCGCATCTTGCTGTCAGCACAGAGCCCGTTTGTGCGCTCTCTCGCTCTCTCTCTTAAAATAAATAAATAAACGTCAAAAAATAAAATAAAATCCTATACTCAAATGCGAAAACAAACAGCGACAACAAAATCCCGGGGCTCCTGCCGTGCGGCTGTCCACGGCAGGGCTGTTCCCTTCGTGTGTGTGCTTGTGCGTCTGTTGGGGGGGGGTGCGGCTCCCTGCGTCTTCTTCGGTCTGAAAGTACCCGGATTTTTGGCACGCAGACAGAGTAACACGGTGTTTGCAAAGTGGCCTGGCTTTGAACCCCGTATCACTGGCTTACTATCTGTGTGTTCTTGGGAACGTTAACTTTTCTGTGACTCAGTTTCCTCACCTGTAAAACGGACGTTACTAGGGCCTGCCTCCTTGGGCTATCGTGGGGATTAATTGGCTTTTAATATGTGTCAGGCTCTATAACGGTGCCTGCCATTCTGGGGACACGCAGTACGAGACATGCTTGCTTCTCTCCGTCCCCTGGTTGCTGAGTGTCACTCGGGAGTATCTTGTGCCCCCCCCCCCCCCCCCCCCCACATCATTCAAATCCTCAGGGAACATTTATAACGAGGACAGCTTATGCACCTGGTGTTGAATTTCCAGGGCCATGACTGAAGCATCGACAGAATGATCTGGAACCCAGCCCATCACACAGGGATGAGAGCACACCCTTCTCTGCGTCTATACCGCTGGAAAACCACGTGAAGCGTGCGCTCAGGGGGTCAGAACCATCAACGAGACCCCCGGCCCCTTGGAAGCACGGGCCCCTGGCCACCGGCGAGACGAAATGCTCCCCCCGCCTCCTGCACCGAAGTTCCACAGGCTCGTCTTCCTTAAAATAAAACCTATGTTGTTCTCAAGCAAGCTGGGACAAGGGGGCTGTCACCGCAGAATCGGGGCAGGGGGCTTGCTGCTCTGGGCCACCCCGATTCGGCAAGTTCAGCCCCTGTGAGCAGAACGCGAGCCCCCGGCCCGGCCTGTGGACCAGAGACCCTCTGGGCCACACCCGGGCCTGCTTCCACTTTCCGCCCCGCCTGACCCCACGCCTGTGCCCGCATGAGGTGGGGCTGGGGGCTTGGCCCTGGCACCGCCCGTCACCCCCTCCCTCTGGCTCCCTGCACAAAGGCCCCTTTGCTTCTTCTCCACGGCCTGGCTTTCCGCGGTGGAGAACAAAATCCAAGGTGGAGGTTCTTTCTTTCCCCTCCTTGGCGGCCGGGCGCCGAAATGTTTACCCTTGGGGTGGAGGGAGGGGTTCGGCTTCCCTTCAGTGCCCCAGACATTCCCCGGAGGAAATGAAGGGGGGGGGAGGACCAGAACCTTCCACCGTAGGGCCACAGGGCCAATGCTAAGTGGAAAGAGCGCTCCGGGCGCAGCACGGCTCCTGATTTGCCTCATGAGGGTCCCGGGGACCGTGTAGACTGACTCAGGGACCAGAGAGGGGCAGGGGCTAGGACAGGCTACGGCAGCCCGAGAGCCAGCTTCACAGTCCAGCATCTCCATGCCTCAGGGCTGGCTCTGAGCCTCTGTTTCCTCATCTACAAAATGGGCACGGTGACAGCACCTGCCGCTGGGGTGGCCTGGAGTTAAACGGGTGGATGGCAGGGCACCTGGCGGTCTCTGGGGTCTGTCTCTTGCTTCAACCGGGTTTGGACGGAACAGACCCAGGGACCCCCCCCCCCCCAGCAGGCTCTGACCCCCCTCCAACCTTCCGAGCCATCTTCTCGGCCACCCCGGGACCCTGGGCCGTTGTGGGGATGAAGGGAATTTTAATACCAACCACACCCTATTCCGAGCCGAGCCCTTTACTGTCCATCAACCGTGAGCTCCCAGGCTGGTCAGAATTAGTCCCCGAGGGGGAGGCCGCCGCCCGCCAAGAACACGTGCACCTGCTCCCCACCTCGGGCCTCAGTTTCCAGCGGGAGGACGTGGCTCTGCAGGGCCGGCCCACTTCTCCCGCGAGCGGCCTGGGTAGAAACACGAGGCCACCGAGCGTCCCCTGAAGGCGCAACACCCGAGCGGAGGCAGCAGCGGCCTCCTCCAGGACGCGCAGAAGCAACGCGGGACGCGTGGGGTCAAACCCTGGGCGCCACGGACAGCGCCCTGGTTCTGGGCAAGAACCTGAACCGGCCCCTCTGGGTCTGTACGTCCCGGCCGTGCGCCCGGAGACCCCCTTCCCAGGTGGGCGGGGGACACTCGTCGGGAAGACGGTGACCCCCGACTCGCTCGGCAGCCTGGCCCCCAGGCTGGGCTGGACGAGGAAGTCTCCTTCGCGAGGCTCACCCTCTAGTAGGACGAGGAGCGTCCGGAGATGGGCAGGCTTTGCGGGGTCCCTCTGGCGTCCCCGCTGTCCGGAGCTCGTGCCCCAGGGTCTCCCTGCGGCCACTCAGGGAGCTGTGTCACCAGCCGGGGCCCTCGTCACACCGTGGGCCAAATGGAAGCGATAAAGCTTTTGGCAGAAATAAATAAATAAATAAATAAGTCAACGTGTTGATGGCAGGAAGTGCTCAGCAGGGGTTCAAGGGAGCGTCACCATCGATGTCCTTGTCCCCTTTGTGTGACCAACGGTCTTCTTTCACGTGTTTCTGCAGTTTTTACATGTTCTGCACTGAATCCTTATCAGGCTTATATTGGGGATAAAAGGGACATCAGAGAGAGGGAGGGACGAGGGAGAGAGGATGAAGGGAGGCGGGAAGGCAGGTGGCTGTCGGTCACAACTGCGGGCCCGTCCACCGCCACGGACCTTCCCAGCCTCTGGCGCCCCATCCCCAGTCCCGGGCAATGGCCTTTTCCAAAGAGCTGGCGCGAGGGCAGCCCCAGCAAAGGCATTTATGTCCCTTCTGGAAACGAGCGTCACCACCTGAAGTTCACATGTCCTCAGAATGTTCCAGAAGGCTCTTGAAGCTGGTTGGGGTGGGGGTGGGGGTGCAGTTTCCTCACAGACTTTCAAACACAAGGGCCCCGGGGAAGGGGGCCACCCCTCAGTCGATCACGTTCTAGGCTCACCAGCAAACTCTGGGGACAGAGCCCCTCCAGCCTGGGCCGGCCCTGCAGGGGCAGGAGGGGCAGGGTCTCCTTTGGGGCCCGGCAAGCACAGCCGCCGTCTGGGCTCTGAGGAGGGGCCCCGCCTCTCTGCCGACACCCCATCTGTAGGTGGGGGGGACCGAGGGTCACCGGGACAACCCTTCCCTTCGCTCCTGCAGGCAGCCCGGAAGGGACTCAGCACGGCTTCCGGCACATTCCACACACCGTTCCTATTTTTCCTGATTTCTAACAGAGAAGCATTTTCAGGACGCCACTGGCACCACCCAGAATTCCTCAGCTTGCGGGAGTCATCGGTGCTCGGAAGCTGACCTGGTGGACGCCCCCGTTCTTGTCGGAGCAGAACCACCCACCAGGGTTGTTACAGGGCCCCGCGGGATCCGGACGCAGCCCCACAGCGTGTAGGGCTCTGGCTTGCTCTTGCTGCCTTGCTCTCTTTCTCTCTCTCTCTCAGGATTTTTGCCAAGGGCTACTCTTGACCGGGGAGAGTCACGGGAGCACCGATCAGTGGCTTTGGGAATCCGAGCCCCCCCATCTGCATCAATGACACACACACACCCCCAAGAAAACACAGAGCGAAGGCATGGAGCCCACAGGCAGGTGCGGCCAGAGAGGACAGGCTCTGTGATGCCCTCACTTCCAGTCAGACTGTTGCCCCCCAGGGATTTCGGGGGGTGGAGAGGTGGCCATATGTATTGGGGGAGGCCCCGGAATCACAGAGGGGGCCTGTTAGAAGTTTCTAGAACGCTTGGCCTGGCGCTGGTGGAGAGGGAGGAAGGTGCAACGTCCGGGCACCAAAAAGATACCCCTTATCCAGGTGCCGCACACCTGTGTCGTACTGTGGGCTCCTTCAGCAGATGGCAGAACCCCAAAAGATGCCCGCATCAAGTCCCTGGAACCCGTGAATGCGACCATATTCGTCAAAAGGGTCTACGCAGACGTGATTAAGCTCTTGAGACAAGGAGATAACCCTGGACTATCCCGGTGGACCCTGGATAACACCAGGAGCACCCTGGTGACAAAGGAGAAAAGGAGAAAAAAGAGATGCCAAGGGGACAGTCCGGTGGAGACAGGCAGAGACAGGAAGGACCCCTGGGCCCCGGGGGCCAGAGAGACTACATTTCTGTTGTTCGAAGCCACCAACCTTGTGGTGATTTGTAGCCCCCGGAACGAACACAGACTTCTTCTGAAGGTAATAAAATACAGAGGATTGTAAAGGAAGCCCGTAATACGGGAACACAATTATCAAAACACTTTTTAAAAACCCAAATTGGTAATGTAGTAATATGTCATATGTATACATACGGTTTTTTTCCTTTTAAAATTTTTTCAGTTTATTTATTTTGAGAGAGAGAGCGAGAGCACGAGCACAAGTGGGGTAGGGGCAGAGAGAGAGAGGGAGAGGGAGAATCTCAAGCAGGCTCTGCACAGGGGCTCAAACCCACGAACCAGATCATGACCTGAGCTGAAAGCAAGAGTCTGACAATTAGCCGACCGGGCACCCGGGCGCCCCGCCATTTTAAGCGTTTTGAAGTGTCCAGTTCAGCAGCGTTGAGCACGTTCCTGTTGTCCTACAGCCACGACCACCAAAGAACTGAGGCCCCAGAGATGGGCTAGGGGTGGGGGCAGGGAGAGGAGAGACGAACCGGGTTGGAGATCACACCGCAGGCTGGTTTGGGCTTTATCTTCCCTGCGTTTGAGGAGTGAGCCCTCGCTAAGCGAGTTCACCAGCACTGGGTGACCTTCCTGATGCCCTGCCCTCCGAACTCTCCATCCTGTGACGTCGGTGCCCGACCCGCTCTGCCCGCTCTGCCCGCCTCTTGTCTCACGCCTGGCTCTCTCTTCCGCATCGGTCCCCTTTGTATTTCCAACCTCTCCCTGTCCCTTTGCTTCAGACGTGCCCATGCACGCAGCGTGCAGCTGGCTTTTGTTTTCTGAGTCGGCGTTAGGGTCTGCTTTGTGCCATCTGATTTATTCTCGCAGCCAAGACGCTCCGTGTGCTTTCTCTTGCCCGTGCTTTCTGTCGTTGCGTTGTCTTCGCATCGTTCAGTACCCGTTAACGGACGGACACTACTGTCCCCTCCCCTCTTTCCTCCCTAGTGACGTGAAAGACGCAAAGTGGTTTTAGTTCCAAGAACACCAGCCTTGCTGTAAAGGACAGTCGAGTCTCTGTAACGCTCGAGGTCAGGAATGGAGTGGCATTCATGTAAAATGAGACGAACGGTGTTAAATAATTTTCCACTTTCTGCTGCCCGTTCCCAGTTTTTGTGTGGATGTAAACTGCGATTCTAGAGTTCGATTTCTATTTTTAAACATCATGAGGTTTTCTTCCACTAATAGCTTTTGACGTGTCTGGGTTTGTTGGCCACCATGCTTTTACGAGTTACTAAGAGACCGTCGTTTGTTCCTCGCGATGTCCTCTTATCTGTTTTCATCTGTTTATTTTTTCCTTCCCGGAACTGGGCCAACCCCTGCTTTGTTCTCTAGCTTCTGTGCCGTCTCCCCTTTGATTTCTCCAACACACTGTTTTAAGCAGCCCCTGCGGCTTTTCTTCTTGCACGGTTTCCTCCTCCTTTTATCCAGGTCCCTTCTTACTTTGTCCTGCTCCTCGTGGCACAGACGGTGGACTCGCGAGTCACGCCGGAGTTTGGGTTTCATGCCGCGGGCCGGTGGCTCCGAACGCCCGTCTGCTCCTCGGCACCAGGACCGGACAAACCCTTTTTTTGGTCTCCGATGAAACGAGACAACCAAGAAAGTCGGGAGTTTCTTCTCAGGTTGGTTTTATTCAGTCGGGACTGTTGTAACAATTCACTTGTCGCCTCTGCATTTTATTAAGGGGTCGCGATAGCGGGTACCGGTGAGCTTCTCTTTTTGTTACAGTTTTATTGGGGAAAATAAGACGTTCGTAAAAGTTGGTGTCTCATTCGTGGTCCCCAAAACCCAAACACGAGCTATGCCCGAGTCTGGAACTCTTACTATTGCACTAAGGGGATAAATCGGAACCCGAGACCTGAGCCCAGGAAGACAGGGTCCCGCCAAGGTAGCCCAGGTGAGAACCGACGCAGGCCTGGACGCCGCGGTGGCGGGGGGAACAGGGGAAGAAGGGACAAGCTTGGAAGGTGTCGACTCCACCTTCGTAACAAGACCCGCTGACCTACTCGCCGCGGACTTTCCGGTCCACTTTCCGGACTTTTCCTCCACTTTCCGGTCCGGCCCCGAGGGCCACGGTGGTGGCAGGCCCTGCCTGGGGTGCCTTCGGGGCGGGCTGACTCGGGAAGCCCCAGGGCACCCCGGGACCTGACCGCGGCGAGTGGAGACAGACCCGGCTCCCGGGAGAAGGCAGAGCCACGGGGCAGGTGCGGCGCGGCCCCCCGGGGGGGGTTGTGATGCGGTCACGAGACGGGGCGTCCTGTCACTGAGACTGACAGCGCGTCGCAGCCGAGGGCGCTGGCTTGGGTCAGCTCGGCGGCTCAGACGAAATACCGCAGCAGGGGAGGCTCGAAACCGCTTACGTCGGCCCGTCCTGGAGGCCGGGAGTCCAAGATCGAGGGCCCGGCAGATTGGACATCGGGGGAGCACCCCCCCCCCCCCGGCTTGCTGAGGGCTGTCTTCTCCGAATGTCCTCGCATGGAGGGGGGGGGGAGCTCCGACCCCATCTGGGGGGGGGCCCACCCTCACTCCCTCCTCTATCTCTCGTCACCCCCCAGGCCCCATCTCCTGACTCCATCTCTTTGGGGGTGGGCTTCAAGACATGAATGGGGGGGGGGAGGGCAATATCACTGAGCAGGAGAGCAACACAACAGATCCGGGAGGAAGCAGGTGAGGGGAGCCGGGCCGGGCAGGAGGCTGCAGGGGTGCCCCCAGCTGAGCACACCCAGAGAGGCTGGCTCGTGGGGTCCGGGCATCTCCCATATGCCCCGCTCACCCCGCAACGCTTAAGGTGGCCACGGGTGGCGGCCCGTCCTTTTTGGCAACCCTGACCGCTTCGGCATTCTGCTGGACCCCTCCTCAGACTAATGCCTCTTTCGTTTGGGTTCTTCGAGTAGGCTCTGTGACCCTGAGATCAAGAGCTGAGCTGAGCTCAGGAATGGGACGCTTGACCGATGGGCCACCCGGGCTCCCTCAGCATGTTTTTAAATGCACAACACAGAAAACATAGGCTGACGTAGAAAGGGTACGTCTGCCCTTTACGGGCAATAAAGTCACAGTTTCTGTTCATTATTGTGGTTCGTAATAGGGGGGGAATCGTAACGGAAGGGAAAGAAATGCATCAGAGGCTGGCGACACAGACACGAAGGAATGTCCCCCCACCCGGTTCTCGGAGCCCAGGTGAGGAGCCCTGTGCACGGGGCCAAGGCCGGCCCCCAACTGGGCGCCTCCAGACTGCCCATCGTTGGCGGGGTTCCCGGGGAGCACAGTCCTGCAGGCAGCTCCCTTGAAGGACAGCCTCCGGCCTCCGTGTCTCTGCCGTCTGGCCCGGGCTCCCCCCACGCCGCTCCCTTTCTCGGTCTGGGTGGCTCTGCACCATCTTTCTGTGCTCCCCTGTAATGGCTTGCACACACTTTCAGGCTGGGGAGGGAAAATGAGCAAGCCTGAGCGCCTGGGAGGCGAAGGGGGTCTGATGGCAGCTTCCCGGGCTCTCCGGGCGGAAAACGTTCTGCCAGCCCCCGTTCCTCGGCACGAGGTCACGATCCGAGGTTGTGGCTGGCTGCTTTCCAAACATTCCCTCGTGGAATTCTCACAACTCGGTGAGGAGGGGCCGCCACCACACCCATTTTGCAGATGGAGAGACCGAGGCACCAAACGCTGGCACGGCTCGCAAGTCGCAGCGTGAGATTCCAAACGGAGCAGCCCGCGCTCTTGACCGCGAGACCAAACCGCGCGCAGCGGGAGCTCGATAAACGGTAGCTGAGTCTATCATTTTGTGTTCGCTATTATACATTTGTGTGTGACGGGTTGCTGTGGGTCCCCCCCCCCCCGCAACACCACCTGGTGGCAACGGTCCCACGGGGGCCTTGCAATCAGGGTTTCCCGATGATACGGGGCGCCCAGTGAAATGTGACTTTCAGATTAACGACACAAACTTTCTAGTGTTAAGTTTGTCCCTCCAGACGGACATTTGGTTTCCGGTGTGGATCTATTCGGAGTAAAAAGGTGTTAAGTCTTTGTGTGGAGGTCTGTTTCTCGTGGGTGACTACTTAGCGGTGGGATTTCGTCTCCAGCAGCAAGGAAGAAGCCGTCTGGTTGCTCTCGTCCTCGAACTTTTAACTTGGGCCGCCCCAGTGGCTAAGAAACGGTACCTTTTTGACTTTCGCTCCCTGCCACCTTCTTCCTCCTGCTCCCCACCCCCGGGTCACACATCAGGAATTTGAGACCTGGGTCCTTGGGGTCCTGCGTCCACCCAAATGTGGTCTGCCAAGCACGATGTAGCAGAAAATGAGTAAGTAGACCCCAGTGAGAAAGGATGTGCAGGAAGAAAGGCCCAGAAGTCGTGTTTATGCTGCCGTTCAGGGAGGAGAATTCTCCCGGTTCTTCCGGGAGGTGAACTCTGGATTAGACCTTCATTAGGTGCTGGTCTGCACCCGAGGGGAACGTGGGCGCGGACGAAAATGGCACTCAGTGCCCTCCACTTGCCGGCAGGCTGGAGGGGCGAGGCTCACGTTCCCTGCTCAGCCACGGTGTCTGCTCTGTTCTCTTGAAACTACAGTGAAGCTGGTGAGGATTGACCACTTAGTACGGCCCGGGGCTCCGCTAAGACTCATCCAGTCGGGGGAGGGAGGGACTGTTATTTTCCCACAGTGCAGGTGAGGGATCTGGAGACGCGGAGGGCACTTAGTGCCCAAGGTTGTATCTGGCCAAGGTCATACTGCCTTGCACCCAGGCATTCTGTCTCAAATCTCCTTGCTTAATTATGTTTTTAAATTTTTTTAAAAATTATTTTGAGATACAGAGTGCAAGTGGGGGAAGGGTAGAGAGAGGGAGAGAGAGAGAGAGAGAGAGAGAGAGAGAGAATCCCAAGCAGGCTCCACACTGTCAGCACAGAGCCCGACACGGAGCTCGAACTCATGAACCGTGGGATCATGACCTAAGCCGAAGTCAGACGCTTAACCGACTGAGCCACCCAGGCGCCCCTGCTTACTTATTTTCATATTCTGCTTTTCCAGCCTTGCCTCCCCGCTCTCAGGGCCCCCCAACCTTGCCTGCCCCTTTCCTCCATGGAGCTCACGGCCCCAGTTTCAACTCATGATGGAGGAAACCTTTTGTCCCTCAGCTGATATGACGGCTCTGTCATAATCGATAGTTTGCCTGTCATTCCTGGTCACCCAAGAAGACCAGGAAGAGGGGGACCCAGCGTCCCAAGTCTGTACCTTTGAAGACGAGGCCTTCGGGAGTTGATTCTAAAGGTATGTGCCCGGAAGGCGGGATCACAGTCAGCTTTCTGGAAGGATGAGGTCTTACTCAGCCTTATCTCCAGTTTGGGAATAAAGGCAGGATCAAAAGGCCAGCACTCGGAGGCCCATCCTAACGAGAAGAAGTGATTTCACAGGGAAAATGTTGGATCCCTGCAGGCCACCTGTGCACCCACGGGAGAGCCAGCTAGAAGTGACCACATAAGGCAGGGGCCAGGACGGGGCCATTTAAAGGCGAGATGTTCCCGCCTAAGTCCACCCTGCTCTCGGTACTTTTCCACATCAGAGGGGCCTCAGGCCTTATTTTCTGTTCTTGGAAACGCTCCAGAATCCTCCCAAGCTGGGTCACTGAGAAACGAGACACGTACTACCTTAATTTGCTCTCCAACGAGGCCCAATTATATCCACACACTTTCCTCCTTTCTTCCTCCTTCAGGTGCCTTAGCTGCTAAGTCAATAATTTATTCCACAGTAGCCCAGTTTTGTTGTTTATAAAGGCCAGCCTGCGATGGGGCCTTTATGCATTGGTTCGCCATGAAACCTTTTAAAAGAGACCTGGAAAGAATTTGTTGTGGGGAAAAGGGCTGGGGGCAGAGTCCCCATAGTAAATAGTGAGTCCCCCCCCCCCAACCTCCGCCAACCTTTCTTCATTCCTGAGGCCATTAAATATATAAAAGCACCAAAGAGTGCATGTTTCTGAGCAATCTTTCTTAGTTATGGGCCCAGGGCCAAGAAACGGGCTGCAGATTTTCCCTTATAAATTAATGCATTATAACGTGCCGCCTGCCGCGAACACGGTGTGCCTGAGGTGCATTCTGGGTCTTCTGTACAGAGCGTATCACTTAAACTTTTATAAAGGGTCCGAGCAAATTCTCAGTTAGTAAGGGCTGGCACGTAGCGGGAAGTACTCAAGCCACAGGCAAAACGGGGCATCGGCAGCTGGGACGCTGGAGAAGTGGACTCCAGGTTCCAAAGCCTCTTATCTTTCATTAGGTGCTTTTAAGGAACAGAGACTACAGGTGATCAAAAGATCTAGGGACTCACGGAACAAAAGCCACACACCCTCCGCTGGGCGAAGACAGTAAACGTCCCTGGATAAAACCACTGAAGTCCTGACGTCCTACCAGAATTAACAGTTATTCTGGATTCGATGTTAGTTACTCCTGTGCATTTCTGTGAACATGTCTACATATAAACATCTCCATGAATATTGTATATATTTGTTGTTGTTGTTTGAGAAAGAGAGAGCGCGCACGCGTCGGGGAGAGGGGCAGAGGGAGAGAGAGCATCTTAAGCAGGATCCACGCTCAGCACGGAGCTTGACGGGGGGGCTTGATCTCACGACACTGGGATCGCGACCTGAGCCAAAATCAAGTCAGACGCTCAACCGACGGAGCTGCCCGAGCGCCCCTACGTTAAACGACTTTTAAGTTGTAGATATGTAAGCTCCGTATTGTTTTCCACATATGTATACAACTGTATCTTTTCTTCTACAACTTGCTTCTCTGGCTCAGCATTATTCTGTAAGTTCACCCACACAGATACACGCTCCGCTGGTTCGCTCCCGTCCGCTATGTGTAGTCTCCCCCGGTGGGAACCCACCGCGTTTGCTGATCTGCACTCTTCCTTCGCGGGCAGCTGATGTGCTTCCCGGTTCCGTTTTGCTGTATTTGTCGTCCTACCGTGAACAACGCCGTGACGAACACTCTTGTCCGCGTCTCCTTGTGGCTTCAGGCCAGTACTTTTCAAAATGAGGCTCGTACCCACTAATGACTATTGAAATCCATTTAGGGAGCCATGAGCAGCATTTAAATAACGAGAGAATAAAAGGTATCAGAGGGCATCACGAATGGCGAGGCTAAGTACTATCTCATGAAACTTTTGTCTCGGAAAGTGTGTGTCTATGAGTGTGAGTGTGTATGTGGGGGTGCTGTGTGCCGTCTGGATTGAGGCGCAGTGTTCCTACCCTGTGGGTCATAGTCCGAAAAGTTTGGCAAACGCCGGTCTCTTAGTTTGGGCTTGTTATAACAAGATACCATGGACTCAGGGGCTGAGACAACAAGCGTTTGTTCCTCACAGGTCCAGAGGCCGGGAAGTTCAAGATCGAGCGGCCAGCGGCTTTGGGGTCTGGTGAGGGCAGCTTCCCGGTTCATAAGCAGCATCGTCTCACTGTGTGCTCACAGGGCAGGAGGGCGGAGGGACCTTGCCGGCCTCTTTTTCCCCCGGCTTTATCGAGAGATAATCAACATAGAACATGGTGTAAGTTGAAGGTGTCCGACGTGAGGATTCGATACACATTTATATTTTGAAGGGATTAGAAACACACTAAGGACGGTGAACACCCCCATCGCTCACTTAATTACCATCTCGGAGGGTGAGAACATTCGAGATTTATCTTCTTATCGACCTTCAAGCACGTGATACGTTATCGAGATGCTGTACCTCAGATCCCCAGGACTTGCTCGTCTTACAACTGGAAGTTTGTGCCCTTGAGCCAACACCTCCCCAGGTCCCTCACCCCCAGCCCCTGGTCACCACCACTCTGCTCTCTGTTTCTGTGGGAATCGAGTGATGGTTACCCGTAGAAGAGAGCTCAGACAGCATTCGTCTTTTTCTGTCTTATTTCACCTAGCATAAAGCCCTCAACCCACACAGGTTGTCACAAAAAGCGCTAATTTCTTCTTTTTTCGTGGCTCAGTAATATTTCACTGTGTGTAGGCAAACCACATCTTTTGTGGTAGGCACTTGGGTTGTTTCTGCATCTTGGTGAATAATAGCCATGCTGTGAATACTGCAGCAATGGATATGAGATGTCGGGTATTTCTACCAGATGACGATTCCGTGTCCTTTCAATAACCCCAGAGGCGGGATTGCTGGATCACGTGGGAACTCCCTTTTTCATCTTTTGAAGAACGCCCCCCACTTATTGTTTTCCATAGTGACTGCATCAGTTTCCATTCTCTGGGATCCCTTTTATAAGGGCACTGGTCTTCGGGTGCCTGAGTGGCTCAGTTGGTTAAACATCTGACTCTCGACTTTGGCTCAGATCATGACCTCAGGGTTTGTGGGTTCAAGCCCCACATCGGGCTCTGCGCTGACAGTGGGGAGCCTTGCTTGGGGGTCTCTCTTTGTCCCTCTCTCTCTGCTCCTCCCCTGCTCTCTTTGTCTCTCTCTCTCAAAAATAAATCAATTAAAAAAAATAAAATGAAATGAAATCACAGCATTGTAGGCAGCTTCAGGAAACCCAAGGATCAATCTCAATCTCTGTGGCTATGCTTCCTTGACATCAGAGCATGTTGGGGGATAAGTGTGGCTGGATCCTGAGAGGAAGTTCCTCTTCTGGGCATGCAGGGAAAGAGGATGATGACGGCATTAGGACTCTCACCACCAGCCCCTACAACCTCCACCTACCCAAAAACACCAAGAGGCACAGTTTGAAACTTTAGCCCAGTCAACTTAATTTCCTGTTTAACACCAACAACAAGAATCTCTGGAGAAATGTAACAGTGTCCAAAGCCCTCACAATGTGACTTCCATCAATGCCCAGGATGCCACCCCCAATTATATTGATATACAAAGAACCAGAAGCTCTCCTACTCTCCTACTCTCAGGAGAAATGGCAGTCTGGGTAGACCGCCTTGAGGTGATCCAGATGTGGGGATGATCACGCGAGGGTTTCACAGTGACCATTACTGTTGGGTTCAGTGGTATAAAGGAAAATATACTCACAATGAACAAAAAGATGGAAAACCTCAGCAGAGAAGTAGAAACTAGAAAAAAGAACCAGATGGAAATTCTAGAACTGACATATACAATCCAGGAAAGCGAACCACAGAGGTCAGTCTGTTCTCTCACCTGCGAGCAGGGAACGCAGGGCCCTTGTTAGATTAACTTCATCCCAAACGTACAGAAAGACTTCTCGTCGGGGCGAACACGCTTCTGTGTTTTGCACAAACCATCTCCCCTTTCGTGAAGCTTCCTCTGGCACCTTTTCTCCTCTCTTAGGGAGAGCCCTTGCTCTCTCCTCTGTTCTATAACGGACTTCTATGGGTTCTGCGTGCTTAGCAGTCGTTCCCTGGTCCTGATTTCCCTTCGGAAAATAAGAAGAGACGCCTTCTCTTTCCCATTTAATCCTCTGGCTTGAGCCAGACCTGGCCATTCGGTGTATTTGCAGCACATAGCCGTGTAATGGGGTCGCCAGACAGGGACGTGAGTGAAACCAGGCCAATGAGAACGCACCCGAGGATCTTGGTTGGCATTTGGGGACAAAGGATTTTACTGCTGAGTCCCTAGATGGGGCCCAGTGTGAGCTGGCAGCTTTCGGCAGCCACTTTGTCACCCAAGAATGACAACACAGGGGAAAGGAGAGCCAAGGGGGAGAGAGGGGTTGATTCCTGACAGCATTGTTTGTGTACCTGTATCCGCCATGCCTGAGGCCATCTGACTTGAGATTTTGCAGGAAGTGAGCCAATAAATTTCCTGCTTCTGTTTTCACTGAATCGAGTTGGGTTTCTGCAACCGACCGCTGAAAAATCCCATCACATGTCATTCCCAGAGCTGTAATCACATTCTGTTTACTTATGGTGCCGACACACCAAATGGACAGGGAACATTTGAATTTAGTTTGCATTCCAACACCTAGAACATTCCATGACAGGTAGAAAGCTCTTGGCTGTGTTTACCAAGTGAATGGACAACTTCAATCTACCTGAGCAAACCCAGCCCTTTGGGATAATATTTGCCCAGGTCACGTATTTTGTGTATGACCTTATTCAGGTCTCATGAGACGTTAATGTTCCCATTTTACAGCCGGGGACACTAAGGGTTTGGGAAGCACAGTAACCTAGGTGAGGCCTTGAAGGTAAGAAATAGCGGAGCAGAGATTGGAGCCGTGTGTCCTCAGAACCTCATTCTTGCCCTTCAAGTCACATGGCTCCCCATTTCATGGGTGGAGGTGTTATTTTGTTTTAACCTGAGGGAGAAAGAAACAATGAGGCAGATGCGGATTAAGTACACAGGAGCATAGAAAGTTCCTTCATTCCTCGAAAGAAGGAAGGAACAATACAGTTCTAGCGTGTGGCGAAGAAATGCAGATTCATTTTTTACTAGCTTACTTGTGCCCAACTAATAGTTAATAAAAAGGAGGGGCGCCTGGGTGGCTCAGTTGGTTGAGCGTCTGACTTCGGCTCAGGTCATGATCTCATGGTCCATGAGTTTGAGCCCCGTGTCGGGCTCTGTGCTGACAGCTCGGAGCCTGGAGCCTGTTTCAGATTCTGTGTCTCCCTCTCTCGCTGCTCCTCCCCTGCTCACGCTCTCTCTGTGTCTCTCGAAAATAAATAAACATCTAAAGAATGAAATAAAAAGAAACGTCTTGTCTCATCGCTCTGGAGGCTGGAGTCCAAGATCAAGTTATCGGCAGGGCCGTGCTCTCTCCGAAGGTGCTGGGAAGGCTGTCCTAGGCCTCACTGCCAGCTTCTAGAAGTTCCGTGGCTCCTGGAGGTACAGTTCCAGTCTTCACATGGTAATCTCCCTGTGTGTGTCTGTGTCCAAATTCCCCCTTTTATAAGCACAGCAGTCCTATTAGATTAGGCCCATCCCAGTCCGGAGTCACCTTACCTTAACTAATGACATCTGTAAAGGCCCTATTTCCAAATCAGGTCATGTTCTGAAGTTCTGGGTTAGAGCTCCAGCCTGCGAATCTGGGGGTTCAATCCACACAGCTCTTCTTTAGCCTAGAATGGCACAGAGGCAACTTTAAAAATCATTTCCGGGGCGCCCGGGTGCCTCAGTGGGTTAATCATCAGACTCTGGATTTTCGCTCAGGCCATGATCTCGGGGTCGTGGGATCGAGCCCCGCGTCGGGCTCTGTGCTGCGCATGGAGCCTGCTTGAGATTCTCTCTCTCCCTCTGTCCTCCCCCCTGCTGGTTCTCTCTCTCTCTAAAAAGTAAAATTGTTTCCAGCTTATCCTGGTGGAGCGGTAGCGGGCCGCGGAAACAGATGAATTTGTTGCAATTCTCCGGGCTCAGTTCCCAAGTTTCTCTTATCCATCCCGTTCCCCTGTAATAGGAGTGTGTGTGCACACCCACCTGCGTGCACACACGCACACACATGAAGGTTAAATTGCCACGGAGCAGCTACAAGCAGGGTTAAATTGAGGGGGAAAAGCATAACTCGGAAACACTGACTTTGGAGTTTAACCAGTCCCCCAGTGTTTGAAAAATAGTCTGAAGATTTCAGAGAGCCCAGGGCCGAGCCAGCTCCCCGGCCCTCCGGTCGGCCCCCGAGGCTCCGGGCCTCGCTTTTCGGGTTCACTCCAAGCCTCTCGCACAAGAGCACGGTGTGTGTGTGGGGGGGGGGGGGGGGGGTCGGGGGCAAAGATGCAGATTTTGGCCCCCTCCTCGTGCGGGCAGCCACAGCCCACGGCGCCCCCAAAACGCCAGAGTCTAGGTCAAAACCGGGAGTGTCTCGGGTGGAGCGGAGGCCCCGTTTCCCTGAAATAATAACAGCATGTGGTCCCGGAGCTGCAGTGATGAGCCGGACGGGGCGTGGGCCAGCAGCGCGGCTGGGCCGGGACCCGCCGCAGGCATTCGTGCTAGGGACGCGTCCCCGGCAGGCGCTGGAAGACATGGGGGGACGGTTCCGGCCCGCGTCTCTGACCTGGCCCCCCAACGCTCCGCCCCGCCCTGGCTGGCCTTCCCTGCCCGCCCACCCTCGCCCCTAGCGCCCCTCCCGTCCCACTCCCTGCCCAGGGCTCGGCTCGAGAAAGGGCTTACGTGTTGACGGAGCAGACGGACGAATACGCTGGGAAGAGACATTGCACCTGTCTGTGCGACCGCAGCGCCGGCCGGCCCCCCGCCCCCTGCTCCCGCCCGGGGGAAGGTCTGAGAAGCCCCCCGGAGAAGGGGTGTCGGCCTGTAAGATGGCCATTTGTGAAACCCGCCTGGCGCTCAGATTCGCAGGACTTCTGACCGCGGACGGAGAGACAGCTGGTGCAGGAGGAGGGGACAGAAGTCAAGACACCCAGAGGGAGTGCTGGGGCCCGCGGGCCTTGGAAACTATGGCCGGGTCTGGAGGAGACAGAAGCCTGAGCGAGCAGAGAGACGGGGGCTGCCATCACAGAACCCCGAGGGGACAGAGGCTTCGAGCAAGCATCGTGCGTAGTGAGGAGTAAAGGAAAGTCATCGGAGGAGGAGATGAGCTGCTAGGGCCTGTCCGGGGATGGAGTGACAGAGGCCGAGGCGGGAAACGGCCGCGTCCCCGTACCAGCGGGGGACACAAGAGCCAGCGATGCCGACCGGGCACACAGACCACCGGACGGGTCCAGCACCACGTTCCGGGCCCCCAGCCCCATCGCAGTCTCCGGGAGGCCCAGGGCCCCCTTTCCCCGGAGCGCAAGGAGAGTCCACTCGCCTCTACCTCTGAGCGCAAACCTGAAAGCTGGCTCTCGGGGGAGAAAGCCGGCGGTGAGCGCCTCCCCTTTGCGGGGCCGGGACCCTCACAGCTGGAAGGGCCGGGGTTTGCGGGCAGGGGCTGGGATCCCTCCTCCTCCCCCACATTTACAAGAAACCAACTTGCTTGGCTCGTGTCCCCGAAACCTTGCGGCCTGCCGTCTCTGGAACTGGGTTTATTTATTCATTTAAATTGGATTCTGGCATTGGCTTGTGTTTGTTCTGTCCATAAAGACCTTTTTATTTGGGTCCTGGAGGGCTGTTTACTGCTTAGCACGTGCTGCACAAAGGACAGCGTGGAGTGCAGACCCCAACTTTCCGCTCCAGTGACCAGGGTTCTGCCCGCCCCCCACCCCCCAGGGCACCTCTCGCCTCGGGGCCGGTGGGAAGGGCTCCATCCAGCTAAGAACAGCCACCTGCCGTCGGGTAGGGGTGAGCTCCCCGGCCGTCTCCAGGCAGATGTGGTCTCGGATACCCTTTGAGAGCGAGCTGGACTGCAGTCCGTAAAAAAGTCCCTCCATGAAAAAGAACATTCCTAGGTTTGTTTTTGTTTTGTTTTTATTCTAAAGGGTCGAGAAGATTGAAGCCTGGGTAAGGAGGCACGCTGGGGCGAGAGTCACTGGTGAAGTTTCCAGATGGTGTTGGCCCACGGGCGTAGGCGGTAGCCGGGCTCGCCCGCGAGGCTGATGGGGGAAGCGGGTCAAACGTAGAGGAACGACCCTAGGATCCAGCAGTCGTGCTCTTGGTATTTACCCAGAGGAGCGGAAGACGTATGTCCACCCAGAAACCTGCACACGGGTGTTTATAGCAGCTGGGTTCATAATCGCCCACGCTTGGAAAGAACCAAGATGCCCTTGGGTAGGTGACGGATACATAAACTGACTTACCTGCAGACAGCGGGATATTATTCTGGGCTAAAAAGAAGTGAGCTAGCGAGCCACGCGTGAAAAGATATGAGGGACCTTGAAAGCATATCGTCGAGTGAAAAAAGCCGATGTGAACAGCTTCATACTGTGTGATTCCAACTATGTGGAATATTCTAGAAGAGATGAAACTGTGGAGTTGCCAGGGGGTGAGACTTGAGGCGGCGGGATGAACGGGGGGATCCCAGGGGACTTCCAGGGTGGTGAAAACACTCTGTATAGACCATCATGATGGATATCGGCCATACATCCGTCCAGACCCGCAGAATGTTCAGCACCAAGAGGAAACTGTAACGTAAGCCGGGCACCGGGGGTGAGGTGTCTCTGTGAAGGCTCCTCGGGTGTGACAAATGCACCATCCAGAGGGACGCTGGTGGCCGTGGCTGTGTCCGTGTGGGGTCTCGGGGCGTGGGGAAAATCTCTGTACCTTCCCCTCACTTCCCCTGTGACCCTGAAACCGCTCTTCGAAATAAAAGCCTTTTTTTTTTTAAAAAAAAAAAAAAAAAAGGAAGAAAAGGTAGAGATACGGACTGTGGCTCAGTCAACTCACGCGAGGTGTGAAAAGGAGAGAAATGGGACAGCAAGTCGTGAAACGAATACCAACAAAGGTATTTTTTCCTTCCAGAACTGGGGAGAGCCAAGCATCTCAGAAGAAGGAAGGTTCATGGGGAAAGGGGGCAACGGTGCTACAGAGGAGGGGTGGGGGGAAGCGAAACCCTGAAGGAGAGGAAGAGGAGTCAGATTCAAGAGGAGGTGAGAAATGACACTTGACGCACTGAGAGCTTGCGACGTGGTGGCCATGTGGCGGGCAAGGCGCTGAGCACTTCACACAGAATACTGCATTCAATCCTTGGAACAGCTTCCTGTCTCGGCCACTGTTCTAACACCCGTTCTCCAGATGAGGAAAGTGAGGCTTACGTAGGGTCGGGGACCGGTCTGTGGTCACACTGGGCGGACCCAAACAGGGTCTCCTCTGTGTCCGTCAGAGGGGAGATGTCTTACCAGCTGAGACCGGAGGAAGGATCTCAGAGCCTGGAGCCTGCTTCAGATTCTGTGTCCCCCTCTCTCTCTGCCCTTCCCCTGCTCATGCTCTGTCTCTCTCTCTCTCTCTCAAAAATAAACATTGATGGGGGGTGGGAGGGAGGGGAGGGTGGGGGATGGGCATCGAGGAGGGCACCTGTTGGGATGAGCACTGGGTGTTGTATGGAAACCAGTTTGACAATGAATTTCATATTAAAAATAAATAAATAAATAAATAAATAAAACAGATATATTAAAAAAGAAAAATTTAATTAAAAAAACAAGGCTAAAAAAATGATGAAAATAGTTGTAATAATGTATCTTACGTAATACAATATATCTGAAATGTCATTTCAACATCGAATCAATATATACATTATTAATTAGACACCTTACGTTATGTTGTCAGGCTGAGCCTTTGAAATCTGGTATGTATTTTATTTTATTTTTTAATTTTTTTCAACGTTTATTCAGTTTTGAGAGACAGAGCACGAGCGGGGCTTAAACTCACAGACCGTGAGATCATGACCTGAGCCGAAGTTGGACGCTCCACTGACCGAGCCACCTGGGTCCCCCTCAATTTGAAATGATTTTAGATTTTCAGAGACGTTGTATCACAATGTATCTTGAACTCCAAAATCTTTCTGTGGTCGGCAGAGTCTGGCATATCCAGGGTACAGAACTTGTGGGGTCTTGAGATGTCAGGCCTAGGCCAATCTGATTTGGTGAGCCAAGTCGAAATTCTCAGCAAACTACTTAACTTGAGGCGGTGGAATGTTCCAGAGGCAGTGATAACAGTGGGAGCTGTAAAATTTCTAACCTGTGATTCGGTTTTCTAATTATACCATACTTCCTCTCTGGGTGAACAACAGCTTCTTGGCAAACATTTACTCTTGAGGTGTGGCTGGGGAGTAAGCAGAGGACAGGGACACTGACCAGAGTCGACAGCCACTCTGGGGGTCCTGCAGTGTTTGCTGGCCTCTGACCCACTGTGAAAGCACCTTCTAGGGGAAATCCAACGTGAGCCGTGTGTGGAAATTTCATGTTTTCTACTTAAACCCATTAAAAGGGTGAAAAAAGGGGCAGGCTCCTGGGTGGCTCAGTCGGTTAAGCGTCCGACTTTGGCCCAGGTCATGATCTCGTGGTTCGTGGGCTTGAGCCCCGTGTAGGGCTCTGTGCTGACAGCTCAGAGCCTGGAGCCTGTTTCAGATTCTCTGTCTCCCTCTCTTTCTTTCTCCCCCTCTTTCTCTCTCAAAAATAAATAATCATTAAAAAAAAGTTTTAAAGGGTAAAAAGAAGCTGGTCAGATGAATGTCAATAATACATTATTTAATCCCAACATCTAAAATATTATTCCAACACACAATCAAAATTAAAAAACTATTAAGGAGATATTTTACAGTCTTTTTCTGTGTGTGCTACTAAGACTTCAAAATCCATTGTGCATTTTGTACTTGGGCGCAAGTCAATTTGGATGTCTTACATTTCTATTGGAAGTGCGTAAATTTTGTAAGTTTTATAATTTGTAACAAGATATTGTAAATTTCATAAACTACACGGTTGAGAAGCTCCATTCACCAACCGGAGTTATTCCACACGTACATCAAGCTTCCTAATAACAGAATCACATATCAGTTTTTAAATTTAAATTGATTCAAACTAAATTAAACTAAAACTTGAGTTTCTCAATCAAACCACGCACCTTTCAAGTGCTGCTAGCCACATGGGTCAGAGGCTGCCATATTGGACAATAACTATGGTATCTCCCATCAACATCCAAAGTTTGATCCTGCTCAAGGTTCTACCTCCTTGCCCCCAACTCTTCCCCAGGCTTGGTTTGTCCGTCGTTCTTCTTTCGTTGCTTTATACCTTTCACTCGGATGTGTCTTTGCCACTATAGTTGACTTAAGCCAAGGGCTTCTGTTGTTGAGACCGGCATTGTTTTTGTAGACCTTTGTCAACCTCGGTTCTCGTGGAAACTCCCCAAAGGGCTGTCATGTACTTTGTAGGTCCTCTGCCCGATGCCACAGGCATGCTCTGCACGGATGCTGATGAGGGAAATCATTTCTATGTTGTCCTCTTGATTTTTTTTTTCTTTTCCCCCTTTGGCATTTGGAACACAAGCCACCATGTCCACAGTGATGGCTACCAGTGTGTTTGTCTTGGCATCTCGATGATGAGAGCCCTCTGAGCCCTGGTCATGCTTTTCTGAGTGCAATTTGCCCGTTTTCTATTCCCGGTGGCTGCCGGACATTCACTCACTGAATTTTGGGTCTTCTCTAAGTGACTAAAGTAGCGTAAGCAAATAAGTAAACGAGGAAACAGACTTCTAGAAAATGTATTTATGAATCACTCAAATATAATATACAACTTCCTCAGCTACCAACACTTTCCTGGGGAACTTGGGCAAAGCCATAGAGAGATCTCCCTGGCAGGGAACGACCTTGACCTGCCTGTTTTCAGCCTGGTGGACGTTGCACGAGGGGGGTGATGCTCTCGAGCAAGATGGGGGTTCCCTTACATCCTTCAGAAACTTTATCTTCTAAGACCATTCGTGGCACTCTTGGCTGTTTTCAAGCATGCAGGCAATTTAAATGGGTCTCATTTGTGCGATACTGGTAATGGTGGGGGGTACGGATGATGGTGTTGGTGTTGGTGGTGGTGTCGTTGTGGGAATGAGTTCCATAAAATGCGAGCTGCCCAAGAGGACACGTGGTATCTTTCATTTTTGTGTCTCCAATTCAACATTCAGCTCAGTGAGCGCTTGTTGAATTGGAGGCAAATACTACAAAAATTAGTTGGAAAAAGAAGATTGCTCAATGCTACCAGAAAACTACATGGGAAACAAGGCATAGGTCTGGAGCCTTAAGACAGGAAAGAAAATTAAAGTCTGACCAGGGAGGAAAAGAGAGAGAAACTGGACACTTACACCCTTGTCTCCAACACCTCGCCCATTCGTCCAACCACAATCCCCCTGGCACGTCGAATTCCAGCTCATGAGGTCATCAGAGCAGCATCTCAGGGGGATAAAGTCAACATCTGACACACAACTGGAAGGCTGGTAATTTTCTACGACTACTGAAGGCCCTGCCGATGGAACTCATGTTTCGTTTAATATTTTCCAAACGTCAATCATTTGCTTATTAGGTGATATATATGTTTTTGCGATATGGGTGTGCCAGTTATACGAGGGATCAGTAAACTCCTGTAAAGGGCCAAATAGTCCCTTCAAGCTTTGTGGACTGGATGGTTTCTATTGCAGCCACTCCATTCTGCTGTGTAGGCACCAAGCAGTCAGGATAATAGAATGTGTCCATGACGGGTGTGGCTAAGTGCCAATAAAACTTTATTGACAAAAACAGGCTGCAGACTGGATTTGGTCTAGGGCCAGTTTGCCAATCCCAACCCACACTCTTACTTACAACACACATTTAGGACTCACTGTAAGAAAAAAAAAATCTATAATAAATTAATTTAAAAGAAAATTTCATATCTGTCCCCTGAATGGAAAGCCAGGAGCCCACACCATGTAGAAACAACTGGAAAAGTAAATTTGCTGAAAACCAAACAAGGTTTGTTCAATTCAAAGTAGGAGGATGAACTGGGCAAGATTTGCAGCCTGAGGCCTAACCTTTGCTATAAGGAAGAGAGGAAGGGAGGAGGGAAGGAAGGAGGGAAGGAATGAGGGAAGAAGGAAGGAAAGAAGGAAAGAAAGAAAGAAAGAAAGAAAGAAAAGAAAGAAGAAAAGATAAGAAAGAGAAGGAAGGAAAAGAAGAGAAAGAAAGAAAGAAAAGAAAGAAGGAAAGAGAAGAGAAGGAAGGAAGGAAAAGAAGAGAAAGGAAGAAAGAAAGAAAGAAAAGAAAGAAGGAAAGAGAAGAAAGAGAAGGAAGGAAGGAAGGAAGGAAGGAGGAAGGAAGGAGGAAGGAAATGAGGAAGTCCTGGCGAGGCATTAAAGACTCGTCATCGCCAGGCTGAGTCTTGTAAGAACCACTGGATGAAAGGGAGCTGGAAGGACACAGCTTTTTCACCATGTGTCTTCATCATTTAAATCCACTCAGTTTTCCGTGTGAAATCATCTTGCCATTCCCCGCAGTGACTATTTCCGAGAACCCATGGCGTTGTTTATCAGAGGCTAAACTCAGACAACAAGGACTCGGCCCTTTCGGAAGGCTGCATCCCGAAGCGTGTGAGGCACCCAGGCCGAGTGGCTCCCAGGAGGCAGGGAGGGCCCTCCAGGGCCGCGGGCCCGGGCCGTAGACTCTGCCCTCCCTGATCCGGAGGAGAGAAGGCACACAAACCCTTATCCCGGAGACAGGCCCTGCTGGGGAGCCCCCTGCTCCGAGGGTGCCCCAGGAGGGGCCACCGGGCCCCAGGGGGGCCTGAAAAGCCCAGCCTGACTCAGCCAGCCCCGGCCGGGTTGGCACCCTGCTGTCTACACTGTGCCAGTGAACCCCGATCGCCAGGGGCCTCGCGTGGGAGGCGGTAACTGAGCAGCAGAGCTCACAAAGCCAGCGCCCTGGGGACCCAGCTGATCCCAGAGCAGGAGGCCCAGGGTTTCCGCGGGCAGCCCCTGTTCTCCTAAGCTCCATCCCATCTGAAGAAAGAACCGGGGCTGCAAACCCAAGGAGGCCCAGGGCCGTAAAGCAGATGCGTGTTTGCTCAGGAATTATCAGCCGCAATCACTGTGCCGTGGATTCAGGGAGTGGAGTCGGTGCTGAGCTCCAGCTCGCTGCACAGACGGACGGAGTGGAAGGAGGGGCCTGGAAACGAGTGGGGACCAGGCCTGGAACCCACCCTGCAGGAGCCCCAGAAGCCCCTGCAGGGACTTGCGGGGTTCATCAGAGGGTAAGTGTGGTGGTGACCGTCTTGGGAACTCGGAGACTCAGGCAGGGCTCCCGCCTACTTAGGATCCTTGTGCTTCCCCATCATCCAACAGGGACAGAAGGGGACTTAGAGGGGGGAAGTGCTATGGCTGCTACATGCACATGCCCCCGACCCACCGCCCACAGGACCACCTCTGGGTGGGCAGGTGGAGATCTAAGGCATTCTGTCCCCCGTCTTCCAGGGCTCCCCTTCCCTGTGGCTGCTTCCGGGTGTCACCTCCCAAAAAACGTCTTGCACTTAAATTCTTGTCTCGGGGGTTTTATGGTTTCATGTCTTACATTTAAGTCTTTAATCCCTCTTGAGTTGATTTTTGTATATGGTGTGAGGTAAGGAGCCAATTTCATTCTTTTCTATGTGGATATTCAGCCTTCCTGACACCATTTATTAAAGAGACGATCCCTCCCCATGTGTGTTCCCAGCACCCTTGTCAAAGATTAATTGACCATAGAAGTGTGGGGTTTATTTCTGGGCTCTCTATTTCTGTTCTAGTGATCTGTGTGTCTGTTTTTAGGGTCAGTACATACTGTTTTGATTATATTACAGCTTTACAATATAATATGAAATCAGAAAATGTGATACCTATAGGTTTTTTCTTCTTTCCCAAGACTGCTTTGGCTATTCAGAGTCTTTTGCGGATTCTGTATGAATTTTAGAATTTTTTTTTCCTTTTTCTGTGGAAATGCAGTTAGAATTTTGATAGGGGTTGCACTGAATCTACAGATTGGTTTCGGTAGTATGGACATTTTCACAATATTAATTCATCTGACCCATGAACCCGAAAGTTTTTGCATCATAAAGTGAACAGTCAACACCATGAAAAGGCAACTTACAGAATGAGAGAAACAGTTTGAAGAGTATCCAACAAAGGGCTAATATTCAAAGTATGCAAGGAGCTCATACAACTCAATACCAAAAAATGGCAACAACCCGCTTTAAAAATGGGCAGAAACCCTGAACAGACATTTTTCCAAAGAAGACACACAGATGGCCAACAGGTACGTGAAAAAGCGCCGACCAAAATCACTCATCGTCAGGGAAGTGAAAATCAAAACCACCATGAGATATCACCTCATACTCGTCAGGGGGGCTGTAAGAAACAACAGGTGTTGGCGAGGATATGGAGGAAAGGGAACCCTCGTGCCCTGTTGGTGGGGATGTAAACTGGGGCAGCCGCTGCGGAAAACAGCATGGAGTTTCCTCAAAAAAACTAAAGCTAGAACCACCCCATGATCCAGCAATTGAATTTCTGGGTATGTATCCAAAGGCAACGAAACCACTGTCTCAAAGAGATACCTGCTCTCTCACATTCCCTGCAGCGTTATTGACAATAGCCAAGATATAGAAACAATCGAAATGTCCCTTGACAGATGAATGGAGAAATACGCAATATATACTTACAACAGAATATGAGGCAGGCACGAGAAAGAAGGGAATCCTGCATTTGCAACAACACGGATAAACCTAGAGACATTATGTTAGGTGAAACAAAGCAGACATCGAAGACAAATACAGTCGACCCTTGAACAACACAAGGGTTGGGGCACTGACCGCCACATGGTCGAAAATCTGCATATAAGTTTTGACTCCCTAAAACTTAACCACTAATAGCCTGTTGACCGAAAGCTTTACCGATAACATAAACGGTTGGTGAATACATATTTTGTACGTCCTATGTATCATATACTGCATTCTTAACGTAAGCTAGAGAAAATAAAATGCTATTAAGAAAATCACCAGGAAGGGGCGCCTGGGTGGCTCAGTGGGTGGTTAAGTGTCTGACTCTTGATCTCAGCTCAGGTCATGATCTCACGGTTGTGAGACCGAGCCCTGAGTCAGGCTCCGTGCTGACAATGTGGAGCCTGCTTAGGATTCTTTCTCTCTTTCTCTCTGTCCCTCCTCCACTCATGCACATGCTCTCTCTCTCAATAAATACATAAACTTTAAAAAGAAGAAAGAAAATCATAAGGAAGAGAAAATTCACTTATAGTGCTCTGCTGTATGTACTGGAAAGTTCTGTGTCGAAGTAGACTAGCACAGTTCAAACCCGTGTTGTTCCACAGTCAACTGGACCACACGATCTCACTTATATGTGGAATCTAAAAGTGTGAAATTGGCAATAACAGAGAACGGTGGCCACGAGGGCCGAGCGGTGGGGGACACGGGGGTATGTTGGTCCAAGGGTATGGATTTCCAACTGCAGGATCAATCAGGTCCAGGGTCTACGGTACGGGGTGGTGACTCCGGTGAACAGTACCATTCTGTGCCCTTGACATCCGCTAGGAGAGCAGATCTCAGTGTTCTCGCCATGCACAGAACAGGTGGCTCGGTGAGGCGATGCATAGGCTGATGAGCCTGATTGTGGCCATCATCTCAAAACCTGCGGTTCTATCAAAACATCTTGTGCGCCTTAAATATGTACGACGGGGGTTTGTCCATCATGCCTCAAAAAAGCTGGGAAAGATGGCGGGGTAGGGGTTGGAGCTGTTGGGGTTGGAGGTGAGGCTTGACTGCAAAGGGGCAGGAGGGAACTTATAGGGGTAATTGAGATGCTGTACACAATTACCAAAGTCCATCGAACTGTACTTTTATTTTTTTTTAAACATTTATATATTTATTTATTTATCCAAATTAAAAAAAAATTGTTACATTTATTTATTTTTTTGAGACAGAGAGAAACAGAGCATGAGCAAGGGAGGGGCAGAGAGAGAGTGGGAGATGCAGAATCCGAAGCAGGTTCCGGGCTCCGAGCCGTCAGCTCAGAGCCTGACGCGGGGCTCGAACCCACGAACCGTGAGATCATGACCTGAGCCGAAGTGGGATGCCCAACCGACTGAGCCACCCGGGCGCCCCCGAACTGTACTTTTAAATGAAGCCTGATAGAGCTGGAAAAATAAGGTCTATCGGGGGCATTAATGCAATTCCCTGGGGGGGGATGCAGCACGCCCCCCCACCTCCCCCGAACACCTGTGCCCCAGAATAGCCTGGCTTGGAGAAGGGTCAGGAGCCTGCCACCACGGATGGGACGTCTCGCCTTTCCTCCCCCAGGCGCCCCCACGGTCCCGGAGGCGGCAGCCACATGCACACTGTAGGCGGGGGCCGGCCGGCCCGATGGGGCTGCGTCGGGGCCACGGAGCCTGAGCAGAGTGCCCCCGAAGCGAAAGCAGCGTCAGCGGCCCTGCCCCTGCGGTGAGGCATCCGATGTCTCCCCACTGCCCCGATGAGAGTCCAGGCTCGGTCTCAGTTTGCTTCCCAGCCTTTCTTCCCTTCGACGGCCTGGTGGCCAAACACGCGTATCTCAGGCGCCCCTCGAAGCGAAGATGAAATCTTTCAGACATTCCAGAAATCTACACGCGGACCCACCACCCGTGTTCAAGAGAGGAAACATTTCAAGTCATTTGAGACACCCTGGGTTCCTTTCTCGGAGGGCATCCCACCCCCCTCCCCGCCAGTGCCCTCCCCCCTCCCAAATCTGGTGTTTATCATTCCCACACACGTCTTAACCATTCACGACCTGTGCCCAGAGCCCCCCCCGCAAACGTGGCCGGTCCAAATGGGGATAAGCTGCAAACGTAACATACACACCAGATTCCAAAGACGCAACGCGGGAAAAATGTGAAATGTTAATAATGTTCTGTATCGATGATATGTTGAAATGAAAACGTGTTAAATAAACTGGGCTCGATAAAAATATTTATTACAATTAATTTCACCTGTTTCTTTTTATTTATTTATTTTAATTTTTTTAATGTTTATTTTTTTGAGACAGAATGTGAAGCAGGCTCCGGGCTCCGAGCGGTCAGCACAGAGCCCGACGCAGGGCTTGAACCCACAAACGGCAAGATCATGACCAGACCTGAAGTCAGACGCTTAACTGACTGAGCCACCGAGGCAGCCTTATTTTCCCTGGTTTTTAAGTGGCTACTCAAAAATTTATAATGTGCACATTTTGCATTGTGGCTCACATTTTATTTCTAGCGGACAGTGCTGTTCTGGGTTATGTGTTTGCCTTGTCATGTGCCCCCTCACGTGGTTCGCTGTCCTTTGTTCATCTGGATTACGAGCCTCTTGAGAGACGGGCCGTGTCTCGTGCGCCTCTCTTGCCTCCAGGCCAGAGGGCTTCGCAGATCACGGCAATTTAGGCAGAGTGGTCTCTCTACAAGCAGGTGTGATCGTGTCAGCACTGACCACCTCAGCTCTGCCTTCCCTTCACATCTTTCAATAACTTCCTGTCGGCTTTAGGATAAAGCAAAACTCTCCAGTGTGCTGCAAGGCCCTGTGAGGTCCTGCCACTGCCCACCTTTCCCCGCTCCTATCACAATCTGTGCCCTGGCCACCCTGGCCTTCTTTCCTGCTTGCGCCTGCCGCAGGACCTTTGCACATGCCATTCTCTCCGCTAGGGATGCCCTTTCTTTCCTTCCTCGCCTGGAAACTGTATTCATCCTTCAGATCTGAGCCTAAATCTAGGCTGAGGACCCCAGGCAGCTCCCCCACGCTTAAAACATGACAAATCACACAAAGCATCTTCTCGAGCTCATTGGTATGTCCCCTGGGAATCCCTGGCCCCACTCACCATCCAGGTAACACCCCTGCACCATGCTCCGCGCGCTAGCTGGACGAAGACGCGTGAACCTGGGGATTCTATACCTGGTCTCCAGTGTCTCTGAAATGGAATTTCGGTCCAAGAATAACACTGGTAATAAGATGCCTCATGTCAATTTTACGGGCTGCAAATACCTTCTAGTTAGACCCTGAGGTAAGTTACAGGCCTGAGCAGACCCTGAGAAGCCGCCAAAATGTTTTTCAGCAACTCTTCTAAAAATGTCTTTGTCCTTGACTCTGGGGCTGGCCACTCCTGGCCACGGCAGGGGGAACTGCCTGTCGCTTCGAGCTGGGACGTGACCGGGGCTTCGAGGCCACCGTCAGGGCAAGCGAGCTCGCTCCAGGCCACCAAACAATTGTCCTTGTCCAGCGCTGGGACATCCAAGCCCCGGGAGGAACATGAGCTGCTTTTCCGTCTCTCAGGCTTGCCAGCCTCTGGTGGAATTGAGGCCAGACTGCGCTCGGAGACAAAGAACTTCTTCCCCTGAGCCCCAGAGGGAAAAACAGGGGAGCCGAGCAACTGAAATCAGGCAGGAAGGACGTCACCCCCACCGAGCCACCGGGCAGCACTGAGCACCGGGCCACCCGTGACGCTCCGTTTCTCTCACACGCTCCCACCGAGAAAAAACCTTTTTACTGAAGCGGAGCGTTTCCAGGAAAGTCTACGAATCCGGCGTGGGCAGCTCGCTGAACTTCCACGAAGCAAACGCACCCGAGGAGCCAGCACCCAGACAAACACCAGCACCTTCCCGGGTCCCCAGACGCCCTCGTGGGCCCCGCCCCAGTTCCCACGTACGCCCCTGTGACCCCGACTCCTAACCTTGCAGGGACAGCAGTCACACGCTTTGTGCACATTTCCCCGTCTCGTTCCACGTCGCGTCCGTGATTCACGCACGGCGCTGTGCGCGGCAGACGTGGACCGAGTCCCCTCTAACGCACGGCCCCGCGGGAAGAGACCACATTTGTCCCGTTCACCCGTTGATGGCTCTTCGGACGACTCCCAAGCTCTTGGCTGTCTCAAAGAGTCTTACCATGAACATTCTAGAACGTGATTTTTGGTGGACACCTGGGCGCGTTTCTAGAATGGCCGGGTCACCGGGTAGGTGTGCGTCGAACGCTTTAAGAAACTGCCATTCTCGGGGCGCCTGGGTGGCTCAGTCGGTTAAGCGTCCGAGTTCGGCTCAGGTCACGATCTCGCGGTCCGTGGGTTCGAGCCCCGCGTCGGGCTCTGTGCTGACAGCTCAGAGCCTGGAGCCTGTTTCAGATTCTGTGTCTCCCTCTCTCTCTGTTCCTCCCCCGCTCATGCTCTGTCTCTCTCTGTCTCAAAAGTAAATAAACATTAAAAAAAATTTTTTTTTTAATAAAAATAAATTAAAAAAAAAAAAAGAAGCTGCCATTCCCACCTGCACTGGAGGAGACATCGTTCCAGCCTGGCAGGTGCACGCTGGAGCGTTTGAGTATGAAATATGTGTAATAAAAACGTTGGGGGCTTGGGGGGAGGGCCACACTGCTTTCTGTGGGTGTTTTGGGGGCGCTGCTTAGACAGGGGCAGAGGGAAGTTTGTCTGTGTGTTCCATGGCAGTTCTCTTTTATTTTTCGAGCAGGTAACATACTCAGAGTTCGGGCCTCGGCCAGTATAAAAACAGGTTCGGTGAATGAGATATGGACACACGGGAGGCCCAGCTCCCTGCTCTGTGCCATGAGGCGCACCCCGGTGGGTCGGGCGAGCCCCTGGCCGGCACCCCACCGCATTCCCGTCCCGAGGCGGTGGGGGCGGCACGACAGCCGTCCCAGGCCAGGGGAGGACAGGCTCATTCTCAGCTCATAAACCCCCTCCCTGGCATTTACGGCCAGTGTTTGATCCTTCAAAGGAGGGCTCTCGACTGCTCGCCGGGTTCCCCGTGTTGCAGGGCTATTTACGGCCCGTGCCACTTACCATGACTCTGCCCACTTTAGTTAGTTATTTATTTATCCAGACACATATTTTCTACCAGCTGTAGCGGGTGCCAGAGGGACGGACGGCAGGCGTCCTGCCAGCCGCAGGGACTTGGGGACTGAGCCGACAGGAGGCCCTTCCTCGGTCGGCTCGTTTGGGGGGGTCCTCTCTCTGGCTGGCAGGGGCAGGGGGCTGGGATGTGAGCACCGCGGGTGCTGGCGAAGCTTGTCACGCGTAACCAAGAAAGAGGGAGGCCAGCTGTGGGGACAGCAGCCTGGACTTTGGGGCTGAAGGGTGTGGGTTCAGAGCCCCTCTCCACCACCTAGCTTTGCGCCTCAGTTTCCACATCTGCCAAACGGGATTGCCACCACATTAAGTGAAACACGATTGCCACAAAGGGCTTAGGGGGACATCGGGAACTCAGCAAGGGCGCTGCAAGGGTTAGCTGCTGCTGTTACCAGCATGTGTGACCCGGCTATGAAATCACAGCTCCCGGGTAGCCGACCCACCCTGGCTGCCGGACTGGAGACGCTGGGCTTCGGGGCTGAGCCCAGGAAAGTCCCGGCAGACTGGGACAAGTTAGTCACCTCCCAGAGCCTTATCATCGGATGGAACCCTTCCCTTTGCGGCAGCAGAAAGTGCCAACGAGGAAATAAATGTTGATTAGGCATCTGTTTGTTCACTAAGTAATTTTTAACTTCTGTTCCATGCCAGGCACTGTTCAAGTTTCTGGGAACACGGGAAAGAATAAAACGATGTCTCTGCTGCCCTCGTGGAGCCGACATTCCAGTGGACAAGAGAGATTACGCACAAACAAACAAACAAATGTTATAACACCAGGTGGTGATGTGGCTGCTGACAGGCAGAACATGGTGAAGGAAGATGGCATGATGGGTACTAATGAAAGTGAGGAGGTTGAAAAAAGACCCTTTAGGGAGAGGCCACTTGCGTAGAAAAATAACGTCCGAGAGCAAGCCGTGAGACTCTCTGGGGGATGAGGATTCCGGGCAAAGGCACAGCAAGTGCAAAGGCCCTGAGGTGCGAATATGCTACCTCTGAAATGCTTTAAGAAGACAACAGTCTGGGGCGCCTGGGGGGCTCAGTCGGTTGAGCGTCCGACTTCGGCTCAGGTCATGATCTCGCAGTCCGTGGGTTCGAGCCCCGCATCAGGCTCTGTGCTGACAGCTCAGAGGCTGGAGCCCGTTTCGGATTCTGTGTCTCCCTCTCTCTCTGCCCCTCCCCCCCAAATAAATATTGAAAAAAAGAAAGAAGGCAATAGTCTAATAGGCTTCATGCCCACCAACCTTAATCATCACCATCTGGAAGGCAATGGCAGGCATCGTAGGGGTGCAAAATGAACATCACTCACATCTCTGGGAAGCTACGGGGCGGGGGGGGGGGGGGGGGCTCAGGAAAGCGTACCTGAGAGAGGCAGTCTGGCCTCAGAGAAGGACATCACGAGAAGGCCAACGGCGAGGGAGAGCTGGGCTCCATGCGGATGCTGGGTGACGCTGGTGAAGTCATCCAGTCGCTCAACCTCTCTGGACTTCCCTTTGCTCAGGCGTAACGTGGGCAGCCTGCGAAAAAGCCCTCACTCCCAATAGGCCACGAGGCCTGGTTTTCAGACGCCACTTTAGAGGATGTGACACAGCGGGAGGGCCTGTGCTTCCCTAGGAGCGTTTCTCCTGGACCGTCCCTGAGCACAGTCATAGCTCTGCGTGTGTCTAAAGTTGGCAAGAAGTGCGATTTCCCGGCTCGGTCTCCGCCATGGGACAGCAGCCCTGCCCCTCGTCCGTCTGGTTTTCGGACACACCATTTGGTTCTCTGTCATTGCACGGCCTTGTCCCGGCTCTCCTTAGACAGGTGGAGCGGGGGGCCGGCCAGGTCATTGCTGTGCCCCAGGATTCGAGGAGGGGAGAGGCAGCCCCACCAACAGACATTGCCTGGGTGGGACCCAGCCTGTACCAGAGGCCTTTTGCCTCATAAGTGCAGCCGATTGGACAGAAATGGTAAGTCGATGTCAGCGGCCAACCATTGGCTGGCTGTCAACCAATGGGGACGCTTGGCATGAAGACGCTCTCCGAAGAAGATAAGTGAGACCAGTAATAATCTAACTTTTTGCGAATTTGCATGGGGGGTGTGGAAGGGACCAGGAGATTGGTGACAGGAACGGAAAGGCGTGAGGCTAAGAGGAGACACGCGCGGGAGAGGCACTGGGGAGCTATGGCCAATCTAAGACGCACCTATGACCAACATAATCCAAAGAGAAGTCAAGGGTGTCTGAATGATAGAGGATCTGCCAGATGACACACAGAGAAGAGGTGAAACAAGGAGTGTAAAAGGGTCTTGCCTGGAGGGAAACTCCTCGGGTCCCGGAAGCTGGGGTCTTTGTGCCTTCTTGGAAATGAGATCTTTCCAGTTCCCGTCCCCAAGAGGACGCATACCCCACAGTTGCCTGCACATGGCCATGTAGGGTGTGCAGTGTATGTCTTGGCGAGAGGAGTGCCCTACGTAAGTGACAGCACCTCCTGCAGTTGTGCAGTGTGCAACCCCCACCACTGTACACGACAGCCCTGACCAGGGCTCATATTCTTGGCATTTGATGACTGCCGAATACGTATTGTATACTAATTTATTTATTCATTCGGCACGTGATTTTTAGGCATGCCCTAACTCCCTGGCACTGTTCAAGGCACAGGGGATTCAGGAGTAAGAGACACGATTCCTGGTCTCACGATGAGGGGAGAGAGAAAACAAACAAGTGAAAAAAGTAAAAGGTAATCTCAGAATGACGGCTGCTGTGAAGACAAAATGAAACAGACTAATGTGACCGAGAGTGACTCAAAGGTGAGAGGGGCCATGTCTGTTAGGTGGTCAGGGAAGGCATCTCTAAGGAGGGGACATTTGGGCATAGGTTTAAAGAACAAGTAGGGGTCTGGCACCCAAAGAACTGAAGAAACGGTGTCCTGTGCAAAGGCCCTGAGGCTGGAATTGACCCAGACAGAGCTAGATCATGTAGGGCCTTATAGGGTTTATTCTAATCGTGATGAAAAGCGTTTGGAAAGCATCAAGCATTTATTGTAACTTTGCAGTGCTCCCATTACTGGAGCAAGCAAGTGCTGGTCTCTTTTCCTTGTGACCACAATAGCTGGGATAGTAGGGTTTGCTGGAGTATTATTATTCCTCTCCGTCTCAAAAAGGGTTCATCTTTCGGTCAAATGAGGTTTCAAGGACTCTTCACCCATGAGCCGTGTCAGATTAGCTCCGTGAAGAACGACTTTTACCGGATTGACTTTCACCCAGGATTATTTCGAGAAGCCATCATGGGAATTCTATATTTGCATTTGCTCTAGCGTGTTTTTGTCGAGAGCGCTGTAACTCAATAGCCCTCTATAAAGCCCAGCACAAGACATTTATTTTAGTACTGGGTATCAGAAATAAACTGGATAATTGCTTTCTATAGTGAGAGAGAAGAGATTTCCTGCGTTTCCCTTTTTGACCTGGCTCCCAGGAAGCTCAGCACTGCGGCATACGTTTCATCACAGACACTGTTACTCCTTGCAGTTGGCCCAGTCACACCCTCTTTCACTGGACCTAACTTGCTGTTTCTGTTATACCAACCCGTGTCGATCTTAGTTTTTAAATGATTTTTGTTCCTGTTGTTGTTGTAAGCCCTCTCAATTCTTTCTCGGAGGAAAGTAGGGAGGGATATAAATAAAAGTTTTATTCGTCGGGCGTGTGAGCACAGGCAAAGTCTGGTCGACCTAGTTCCCCGAGACTTAGGACTTGTAAATTCAAACATACCTAAAGGAAAACAAGTGCCAATTTCATTTCTTAGAATTAGCTGTGGGGTTAGAAATGAAAACAAATACATCTCCTGGAATAGCTCATTATTCTCCCCTGCGCTGACGTTTGCTGCTGTCTGTAGGCCGAGACAAGCTCGCTTGATTCCCGACACCTCCTCCCTGGGTGGCATCTGTGTCTGAGCAGAGTGATGGGACCCTTCTCAAGGGGAGCGGTGGACCCAGCAAAGCAGAACAGGAACCATTTTCAGTGAAAAAGTCGCCCCCGCACAGGCTGACAGCTCAGCCAGGCCGCCTCTGACAGTCTGGTAACCCGTCATTTTTCTTTGCAAGGACAATTACGTGCCTTCAAATGGCTGCATAATTAACCGGGCCTATTAAAGGCTCCCACGTTTGTGTGGCTCTGCCGGGATGTTTCCCGGAGCTGGGGCCGGGCGAGACCCGTCGCGGTGCCCGTTAATTAGCCCTTGCAAGGAGAGGCCATGTTGGGAGGGGGTGAGGCTGTGGGTGGCATCTCCTCTGACGGACCAGGGACACGGGCCCCACCAGGCTGCCCCTATCTTGCAACATCCCAATCCTCGCTCCTGGAGAGGGAATTAGCACACAATTCTATTTAGACTCCTGATGTTGCCATCCTTTTATCCTAAAAATGCAACCCACACCCTCCACACACACACACACACACACACACACACACACACGCACAACCGGTAAGTAGGCAAGATTGAGGAATAGTCCAGAATGTAAGCCAACGGTGTTAATGAGTTAACACAGACCAGCACTTTGCAGAGGGCGGTCCCCGGCCCAGCAGCATCCCCTGGGCCCCGGCCCCAGACCTGCTGAATCAGAAATTCCGGAGTGGCCCAGAAATTTGTGTTTCGCCGACCCTCCAGGAGATTCCCGCTCTACGCTCAAGTTTAAAAGGCCCGGGATGGTGCAGAGCATCGTCAGTTTGTTAATTTTGGAAGGCTTGAGACCCGCTAATCTAATCCATGCACAGAGCGCGAGATGGGGATTAGGAAATTGCAGAAAGAACTGAGCCTCCGTTCTGGTTTTGAAACCTCCGCGGGAGATACACAGACAGAGAATTCAACAAGAGAATGGCTGGTCACATGAGCACTGTGGAGGAAGGAACAGGGAAGGAAAAGGGGAAAGACCACGTTTCATCAAGCAGTGGTTCTCATCTGGGGCGACCGTGCCCCCCCCACCCCCGCCACCAGGGCCTCCTTTCTGTTCTGATGTATGTCTTTTGAAGGTCACTCCAGTGGCCGGAGAGAGGACGAATGGATTGTGGCCACAAGAGAGGGAGCGGGGCACCTACTGGGAGGCTGTCACTGCTGCCCAGGTGGGCACAGACAGTGGCCTTCAGGAAAGTGTGAGGAGCAGATACTTCTATTTGTTGGGGTCTCCTGGGAAGAGAAGAATGATTTGCAAATTCATGTCCAAATACCACCACGGGCTGGGGGCCGAGTGTCGAAATCTGGCACTTGCCAGTTCATCCAAAGCTGCATTTTTGTGAAAAATCATAGCTTTGCCTGTGTGGACAGAGGTTGGATGAGAAGCCTGATTTTTTTGTTGGGTTTTCACAGTGGGTTAGGAGCCCTGTCCCTCGCCCACCTGCCACCACGGTGGTAGGATAGCGGGAGAGAAAGAGAAGTAAGAAGGGAGAGGATTTGCAAGGCTTACTGATGCACTGGATGTGAGGGGCGCGGGGACGGTCCCAGATGACTCCTAAGAGCAGCAGGGCTGCTGAACCAAGGGGTGGGCATGAACCTGGAGGGCAGGCCATACCCCAGGGACTGGGATATCTGGGCCAACAGCCCAGAGGGTCAGGAAGAAGGAAACTCAGTAGCAGACCCTCTTGAATGGAAGTCAGTGGGGCACTTAGGTCACGACAGTCCCTTCACTCCCTGGCGACTTGGAAACCCAGCCGTCTCCGGTAGAGCCCGGCACTCTTCCCCAAGGTTACAGACAGACCCCCTGGGAGAACCAGGCCCCCTTCACAAGCCAGGGAGGGTGCCAAGACCTCCCCGCCACCGAATTTCACCAGCATCCGACACAGACTGGAGAGCCAGCATGGCCGTCTGGCCCCCGCAGAGACCATGGATGAAATCCAACCATCGTCCGTCATCTGTAATATCTGGAGATTAGGAAGCCGGTGAGGGCTGCGTGTGATTTTCACATTCATTCTGTGGCATGACGCCCCCCCCCCCCCCCACCGGAGCCTGCAATGGCGCCAGGAGGGCTTTCGTGAAAAGACGTGAGCAAGCGAAATTTTCCACTGCTTTCATTGCCCTAAAGTCGTACAAACAGGCTCTGGCCCACATTTGAACTTTCCAGAATAAGGCAATTATTGTTTTTTCCCTTTTGTTTTTCTTGGTTCCCTGCTGCTCGGTCTCTGGGCTGGGCTGTTTTGGAGTTTTTGTAGAAGGATTTCTAAGCACGTTTGTCGATTGTCGTCCATGAGGACGGTGGATGTGCTTAGGAGAGAAAGTTCCATGCCAGGTGGGAATGCTTAGCCTGAGCTGGACAAGGGTCCGGAACCAAACTGCAGGCATCTCCCACGGCCCGTCCAGGGGGCCACCGTTCATCCTCTGGGTCAAGCTGAACCTTCCACGTTTTCATCATTCTCATGCCTTGGAGCCCAGAGAGGGTAAAGGCCTTGTCTGAGGTCACACAGCAAAACAGTCTACGCACCTTCCTTAAGGAAGACACCAGGCAGTTATATCTATGTGAGAGTTTGGTCATAAAGAGAACAATGCAGAAACGGAATGGATTGCTTTTTGACGAAGTGAGCCCTTCCTTGACAGACAGCGAGGGGGTCGTGGAGGGGAATCCATGGTGTGCCAGAGCTGCCACAAACAGCTCCCAGGAGGTGATCCCGGACCGCTTCCCAGCCACGTTCAGTGGCATCTCGCCGGTCGTTCAAGATGCGTCACGGGAAGAGTATTTACACCACAGAGATTGGTCACGAGCACGAGCCAAGGCTTTTTTTTTTTTTTTTCAAGAGAGCCAATTGTTCCAAATTTAACAACACACTCCTAGGATTCATTCACTCACTCATTCATTCATTCATTCATTCTTCTATTCATTCATTCGTCCCACAAACCCTAATCAAGCATCTACTGTATGCCTGACACTGTGCTTGATGTCGGGTCTCAAAGAATTGAAGCAGACTCTTGCTTTTTTTTTATATATAACAATTTTTTTTAACGTTTATTCATTTTTGAGAGACAGAGAGCGCAAGTGGGGGAGGGGCAGAGAGAGAGGGAGGCGCAGAGTCCGAAGCAGGCTCCGGGCTCCGAGCCGTCAGCACAGAGCCCGACGCGGGGCTCGAACCCACGAACCGTGAGATCCTGACCTGAGCGGAAGTCGGACGCTTCACCCACTGAGCCCCCCAGGCACCTCCCCGAGCAGACTCTACTTTGTAAAGAAATGCATAACATGGAAAGGGAGATAAATACCCACCCTCCCCTTCGTTCAGGAGGCCCCTTAATTATTTAGAAACAACAAAAACAGAACTGCCGAGAGTTCCACTCTGCTTCAGCTCCACAAATGGGTCCCTGTTCCCCCTTCTCCTCTCCTACCTTACCAGGGGGACAAAAAGCACACGCAGGGAGCCCTCGGCCAGGGCACTGCATAGCGGTGGGGGTCACGCCGACCTGGGGGGACAGGACAGCTGTCACGCGATGATGATCTGAATGTTACAATAGTTAGTGAGCACCAACTATGCACCAAGCATCGTACTGAGCACACGCGATGCCTACGACGGCTTGTACGGTCAGAAGAGTGGGCCGCTGTCCCCCAACATACGCTACCCGCCCCCCGTCTTTCCCTGCTTCCCACCCCACGCCCCCACCCCGTCGAACTTCAGTGTGGCCGCGTGACGCATTCCGGCCAATGAAATGCGAGCCACGGGGACGGGCTCCCCTCCAGGTGAAAGGCCTCAGAGACTGAGCGTCTCTTAATCGCGCTCCCCCTTCGGGAGGCGGGTCACGTTCCAGATGCAAGCTCCACCGGCCTGGTTCTGCAGCAAGAAGGAGGCGGAGAACGCCACCCCTGCCTCCCTCCAAGGACCAGGAGCAAGCGTGAGAAGTAATCCTTTGCTGTAAGCGACAGTTTTCGGGCCGTCTGTCACTGCAACATAGCCTCGCATATCCCGACTGATACCAGGCAGGTCATATTCATTTCCCCGCGTTGTAAATGAGGAAACTGACACCCCGAGAGGCTCAGTGACATTCCCACGCTTACACAGCTGGCAAAGGACGGGACTGGAACTGGAACCCCAGAAGGCTGGTGCCGGAATCTGAGCTCCTCACCACTACCCGGTGGGACGGTGGGGGAGGCGGCCGACACTGAATTCTGATCCTGATTGACATCTTGGGTCCCAGCAAAAACCTGAAACTCATTGCCCCGAGTCTCTTTCCAATCCACAATTCCTAACACCCTTGTTTATTTTTAAAAGAATTTAATCCACATGTTTCCGACCCTCTTCCATTCAAGCTTCTCTAACTTCATTTGGGCAGAGTTGGATGTCCAGAGAAACTTCTGGATCCTAATGTTCTTTTCTTCGGTGAGAGAAAGTCGGATGTCACCTACAGGCAATGTGGCCCAAGCGGGCTCCTGGGGGTGAGATAGACAGGGGTTTCTCTACCCACCCTCCCCAACCACTGCTTTAGAAATGACAGGAGACGAAAGAATATTTTCAGGAAAATCCCAAGAAAGCCAGAGCCAGAGTAGGTGGCAAAGGATTGTCCCTATTTTGCAGGCGTGTGGGGTTTAGTTCTTGCTTGTTCATCCCACGAGGGGTGTGAGATCTTTATCCCTGACTGTCTTTAAAGTCTGGTTTTTTTTTTTTAACGTTTTATTTATTTTTGAGACAGAGAGAGACAGAGCATGAACGGGGGAGGGGCAGAGAGAGAGGGAGACACAGAATTGGAAACAGGCTCCAGGCTCCGAGCCATCAGCCCAGAGCCCGACGCGGGGCTCGAACTCACGGACCGCGAGATCGTGACCTGAGCTGAAGTCAGACGCTTAACCGACTGAGCCACCCAGGCGCCCCAATCCCTGACTGTCTTTAAAAAACCAAGTTGGGGAGCGGGGGAGGCTGCGGAGGACCTGGTTGGTTCCAGGGCATTGTGGGTGGAATGACGGTCCCCTCACAAGGTACATCAACATCCACACCCCCGGAGACTGTGAATGTGACCTTATTCGGGGAAAAAAATGTCTTTGCAGATGTGATTAAGTTAAGGCTCTCGAGATGAGATCTTGCTGGATTACCCAGGGGGACCCTTAATCCAGCAACGGGCGTCCTTACACGAGAAAGCCCTGGGGGGATTTGAGACGGAGAAGAGGACGATGGTGAGGATGTGGCACAAGCCAAGCAACACCGGGAGCCACCAGAAGCTAGAAGATTCTCCACCAGAGCCTTCGGAAGTAGACTGTCTCTAACCCAGTGATACTGATTTTGGACTCCTGGCCTTCAAGGCGGGGTGAGAATAGGGGTGCCTGGGCGGCTCAGTCGGTTGAGCGGCCGACTTCGGCTCAGGTCATGATCTCACGGTTCGTGGGTTCGAGCCCCGCGTCGGGCTCTGTGCTGACAGCTCGGAGCCTGGAGCCTGTTTCGGATTCTGTGTCTCCCTCTCTCTCTGCCCTTCTGCTCATGCTCCGTCTCTAAAAAATAAATAAGCATTTAAAAAACATGTGTGATGGGGCGCCTGGGTGGCGCAGTCGGTTAAGCGTCCGACTTCAGCCAGGTCACGATCTCGCGGTCCGTGAGTTCGAGCCCCGCGTCAGGCTCTGGGCTGATGGCTCGGAGCCTGGAGCCTGTTTCCGATTCTGCGTCTCCCTCTCTCTCTGCCCCTCCCCCATTCATGCTCTGTCTCTCTCTGTCCCAAAAATAAATAAAAAACATGTGTGAGAATAAACGTCTGTCATTTTTCAGACTCCCAGTTTGTGGCAGTTGGTGATGGGGCCCTAAGGAATCGGGTACATGGGGTTCTTCACGTTCTTAAACTTTACCGAGGATTCCCTATGAGCTTTGTTTTCTACGTGTGCTGTGTTGACACTTCTCTATCACTGGTCAGTTTAAAGAAGATCTATGTATTCATTCACTTAAAGACAACAATAGCATAGCTATTATACGTTGACATAATACTTTTTTTTTTCAGAACAGATCAAGTTTCCTCAAGAAAAATATTTAGCGAGAAGAGTGGCCCTGTTTTACGTTTCTTTGATGTCTTTAATCCGAGGAAAATCCAAACTGTGTTCATCCAAAAACAGCTGGATTCTTACGTCCGCTTCTGCTGCCAATCTGTCGCAACGTGTTTTGTTTAAACGAAGCGACGAAAACTCCGCCACACGACGCGGACGTGTAGCAGCCTTTTTAGGTAATGGTAACGTGGCCTCCAGAAAGCTTCGCCATACGCGCACAAGAGAGTGAAAGCAGGAGACGCAGTTCTCTCAGTCCTATTGCAGAGAAACAGCACTGACGTCATAGACCTCAGACAGGGGTTCCTCAGGGGTGCCCTGAACCCCACTTTGAGAATCGATGCCACAGAGGCAGAAAAAGAAGAAAACAAAAACACTCCCGCATGAGCCGGGGAAGCCCAGAGAAGAAAACGGTGCTGGTTTTGTCTGAAGGCGAAGCCCTCCCCGCCCTCCCACCACAGAAGAGCGCGGGCTTGGAGCCCAGGGAATGGGGAGAGTTGTTCCTCCAGCAGCCCCGGTAGAGAAAGTCCTCCGTTCTTGATTTGGGGCCAAGACTATCGAGGCGGCCCTCGGCTGCCCCACCACGTGTAGCAGAAGGTTCTGGGCCCAGCTAAGGCCTGTATCCCGGCGTGCCTGCCCACGTGGTAGCCCGGAGTTCCCTCAGAGACAAACTGGAGTGATACCACCTGAGCCTTCTCCCTCTACAGAAGCAGCCTGAGGGCCTCCTGAGAATACACAGGCAAGAGGCATTGGGAAAACACGAAAGGTTCTCAGGTAGATGAAGCGCCCGTTGTGGATCGGTAAGAAAAGTGACACCAAGTTTCCCCATCGATTTTGGTGTTTGTCATTCACTTCTTGGGCTAAGTCACCAGGCGATTCACCCATAAAACTCAGGCTGCCGACCCGTCCTCCTGTCTCCTTGTAAGAATCAAATGAGATAAAATGCGTTGAAGTGTTTTGAGGAAATCAAGACGACAGAGAAATGAGAAGCCCTTCCCGCCCTTCTTTCCAGAAACATTTAAGGAGCCTCTGGCACGTCGGTGCGGTGACATCGAGCGAGAAAGACGCTTGTTGGTCCTGCGGGGTTTACGTGTATGCAGATCACATGCAAATAGACGTCTCCCACAAAATGAGTTCCTCCAACTGGCCAGGAATCCTGGGAGTCCTGGCTTCCCCCCCCCCCCTCCCCACTCCCCTGCTGTCTGTAGCAGGTACACAGCAGCATCACACCTGCAAGCTTTGCCTGAACGACCACGCCTATCTCAGGGGCACCCGAGACAGTGTTGACCTGTAGTTCTTTTTTTAAATTTTTTTAATGTTTATTTATTTTTGAGAGAGACAGAGACAGAGTGTGAGCGGGGGAGGGGCAGAGAGAGAGGGAGACACAGAACCCGAAACAGGCTCCAGGCTCCGAGCTGTCAGCCCAGAGCCCGACGCGGGGCTCGAACCCACGACCCGTGAGATCGTGACCTGAGCCGAAGTCGGATGCTTCACCGACCGAGCCACCCAGGCGCCCCGAGAGAGAGCATCTTAAGACCCGGGGCTCGATCCCATGGCTCTGGGACCACGACCTGAACCGAAATCAAGAGCGGGACGCTTCGCCGATGGAGCCACCCTGTGATATTGTGACAATGACTGGTGTTGGAAGACCCGGAACCAAGTTATGACAGGATAAGGGCATCGACCTCGCCTCTGGGCAACGGTCTCTCTGACACAGCTTGGGGCAGAAAGGGGAATCCGGGAGGAAAGAAAGAGTGGCACGGTTCCAAGCCGGCTTGCTACGTCTCCTCACCTCTGGGATTATCCTGCTTGCACTCGTCCCTCTGCTAAGAACGCTGCTAGATCTCAGGCTCCAAACCTTCTAAGGCAAAAGCATAAGACAAGGACGGGAAGGGAACCTCCAGTTTCTCCCACACGGCTGGCTTTCCAGACCTCAGGTTGACAGAGGGGGCCTGGATCTGGCCGTTCAACACCCTAGCGAACCCTGTCCCAACCCCAAACCCGCCAATGACCTTCTGTCAGCATGTGGAAGGATCCAACACAGGCTGGTGGGATTAGCACAATAATCGCAGGGAAATCTAACCTCATGGTGGGGCGGGGGGAGCCGACCCTAATGGGAAGGTTCTTTAGGGAAAGGAAGAAGAAAGGAGAGAAAAGGACCTAAGAAAGGTCCATCCACCCATGAATCAGCGGTCCTCCAGAGGAAAGACCCAGCAGTTTTAGGAGAGGACTCTACGCCTTTCAGGAGCTTTGACTATGAGCCAGGCATCAATGCTCCAAATGCCTTACCTGTCTTACCTAATCTGGCCCCAGGCCACAGTTGTCACCACCCCAATTAACAGGGCCATGATCAGAGCGGGACAAGGAGCAGACCAGGGTTGAAGTCCCAAAATCAAGAAATTCAAATCACTGCAGAAAACAGTGAATGTGGGGCGCCCGGGTGGCTCAGTCGGTTGAGCGTCCGACTCCGGCTCAGGTCACGATGTTGCGGTTTGTGAGTTCGAGCCCCGCGTCGGGCTCTGTGCTGACAGCTCGGAGCCTGGAGCCTGCTTTGGGTTCTGTGTCTCCCTCTCTCTCTGCCCCTCCCCCCCCAATAAATAAAAGATTAAAAAAGACTAAAAAACAAAACAAAAAAACAGTAAACGCAAGGGACCAAAGATGCAGAGGACCAACCGAACGGAAGATTCTAAAAGCATGAGCAAACATTGAGGAAGAAAAGTAACAGAACAATGAAAGAGAAGATGAAAATCCTCAACTGCCCAAGTAGAAAAGATGCCTAATGGCGGGTATTTCTGAGGATTTTCCCACCGTCATGACCAAACCACAAGTCAGTCTTCGAAACACTCAACAAAGCGATGCCAGTCACCAGAGTGATGCACGCTGACATCCTTCAGCTGTGATGGCATCGGAGGCTATTCTGACCCTGGCGGACCTTCACAACATCTGCCATACAAGCACCGTCCCCCCAGACATCGGGGGAGGAGGCACGGTCAAGAGCTTCAAGGACTGAAGAAAGGGGAAAAGCATGTTTCAAATTCTTGCCAGCTGGGGAAAGTAGGTGTGAAGATATTTGAGACAAAGTAAATCCTGCAAACTTCAGGGGAGTGCTCTGGGGGTTAACATGTTTTGGGTTTATTTTTTAATTTTTTTTTAACATCTATTTATTTTTGAGAGACAGAGAGAGGCACAGCATGAGCAGGGGAGGGGGAGAGAGAGAGAGAGAGACAGAATCTGAAGCAGGCTCCGGGTTCTGAGCCGTTTGTTAGCACAGAGCTCAACGCGAGGCTCGAACTCACGAACTTCGAGACCATGACCTGAGCTGAAGTCAGACGCTCAACAGACTGAGCCACCCAGGCACCCCTGGGATTAACATGTTTTGATGGAACAGAGGCATCTAACTTTGTTCCCTCCCAAAACCTCACCAAAACTACAAGAAAGGCAGTGTTGTTGTTGTTGTTTTGCTTTGCTTTGCTTTCTTTTCTTTTTTCTTTTGTTTTCTTTTCTTCTTTTCTTTCCTTTCCTTTCCTTTCCTTTCCTTTCCTTTCCTTTTCGTAAGGCTTCGAACTTCAAGAAGAAGAGGAGAGGGGAGGAGGGAGAGAATAGCAAGAAAGTTTTGGAAGCTGAGAGGCGGATGGCTGGGTCGTAACTGACTCTGCAGATGCAAAAATGCCAAATCCTAGACCAGCGGTGGGAACAGCTGAGAACTAAATACAAGTCCACTCCTCACGGGTGATGTTAAAAGGCAGATATCTGCCATTTAAACATACTGTTATATCACTGACAACAGGACATTCCCCAATTAAAAATCAGCCTAGGTGTGTGTGACTGAAAGCCTAGCTAACAGAAAACAAAATCGGGGAACCAACAAGAAAAGCAAAACAAACCATCATAACAATAAACGTGAAGAGTTGAGATTCGCCTGTTAAAAGGCAGGGTCTCAAAGTGGTCATTTACAAGAGATACGAAAAGCAAATAGGTACAGAAAGGCTAAAAAATAATGGCAAATGAGTTTCAAGCAAATTCATAGGAAAGGAAAGGGATTAGTACATAGAGGAAATAAAATCGACTCCAGAGAACATAGACTAGGCAAACTTACACCGTACAAGCAAAAATTAAACCTCGTTTGGAGTGTTCATGCTTTTATACAAAAATTACCCACAAAATTCAACTTATTCAACAGAAACAAAACGTATGTGTACAAACGTTCGCATATTTTATAAACCCTGGAGTGGTCTAGGGTTTGGGCACGAAGGGACAATCTGAATGTTTTATCACTTGGGCAGGTCAAAATTTGCTGATAAACATTCCTGTGGGACAGAAAGTAAATGATTTACTAGACCCCGAACACCCAGGGGCTAAAGATGGGAAACCCATTTCCTCCAATCCACAGACAGAAGCAGCCTGGAGACCTCGCAGAGCTAATATTCCCGGCCTGCCCCCAGCATCCTACTGCGTGTGCATGCGTGTACACGAATAGAGGGAGGGGTCTCCATTTCTCAGTGTGGAACACCTCTGGCTGAGGTCTCTTGTTCAAGCCACACCGAAGCAGCTCATTTGGGTTTCATTCGGCAGACTCTGAAGTTTGATGCAGACAGAGAAGGTTCCCTGGAACTTTTGACCCGTGACGAAGAGATTTCAACGTCTCGGGGAAGACTTAATGAAAAAACATGTTCCTTCTGGAAAAGGAGGTGTGTGGATATTCTGACGTGTTCTTTTGAGATTACGTTCTCCACAGACAGTAAAGAGGTTCAGGGGTCAGAGGAAGGGAAGAAACAAATGTTTGGCGCCCACCATTTTTTGGAACAATATAACAAAAAAAACCCTTTCCTCTGCCCTTGTGAAAAATACACAGTTCCAATAAACCTTCAGCCTTTCTGAAGGTGCACTCGGTTTTCGTAAACAGCCTAATGGAATTCAGAGCTCAGCGTAGGGCCTAAGTACGGCAATTTATCTTGTTAATGATGTCATTATTAAAGCAGGGATAGCTCAATAAGATTGATTTTCACGTGTAATTTACAGGCTGCCCTGAAAAGGAATTTATAAAGATAATATTAATAGCAGGACCATTGCTGAGAGCAAGCATGAAACAATCCAAGGTCATTACTTCGAAGGAAAACACTTGTTTGAGTTAAAAGATTTCATACATTAGCTCAAAAAGTTTGGATGTGTTGTTTTACGGATTATCGCATCCTTGAAAAACAGAAAAAAAATCGCTGTTGGCTTTTCTCTGATTGTGAGAGCGATGGATGGAAATTGTACACTGAAAAATCCATAAGAGCACCAGGATGAAAGTAAGTTACCCAAACTATTTCCCGGAGATATTTGTAGTTCAGACCTTGATGTGGACCACTTTTCTTTTTTTTTTTTTTTTTTATTTATAGACTTTTTATTTGGAGATGGATCTCAAAAGAGACTTGACTTCCACAGGATTCTTTCCCCTTTAATGTTCCATGTAATTAATATACGAAGAAAGATTTTTCTTTCCAGTAAAAATAAATTTCACTCTTAGGGCACCTGGGGGGCTCAGTCCGTTGAGCATCTGGCTTCGGCTCAGGTCACGATCTCGCGGTCCGTGGGTTCGAGCCCCGCGTCGGGCTCTATGCTGACCGCTCAGAGCCTGGAGCCTGTTTCAGATTCTGTGTCTCCCTCTCTCTCTGACCCTCCCCCGTTCATGCTCTGTCTCTCTTTGTCTCTCAAAAATGAATAAACGTTAAAAAAGTTAATTAATTAATTAAAAATACAAATAAAAATAAATTTAAAAAAAGAAACAATGCCTTTATGCCTTGGTGTACTAACAGAATTGTCTTGCCTTTGTTAATTTACCATCAGGACGCATGTTGGGAATAGATCCTCTGGCATTTATTTATTCTGAGATTATTAATTAAGATACGAGTGCTTTTGGGGCGCCTGGGTGGCTCAGTTGGTTAACCATCTGACTCTTGATTTCAGCTCAGGTCACGATCTCGAGGTTCGACCATGAGATCGTGAGATCTCGAGGTTCAATCTCATGAGTTCGAGCCCCACATCGGCCTGTCAGTACACAGCCTGCTTGTGAGTCTCTCTCTCCCTCTCTCTCTCTCTCTGCCCCTCCCCTGCACTCTCTCTCTCTCGAAATAAATAAACTTTTAGAATAATTTTTAAAAAAGGTGGAAGTGCTTTTATAATACTAGCTTCCACGGACATAAATTTTTGATAGGTTCAAATTGTACATATAATATGGTATCTTCCTTTTCCTTTATCATTTTGACAACATGACTTTTAACAACTGCATAGTGTGAGTTCATCATGAAACAACACTGCGTTGAACATTCTTAGAGCCCAACCCTTGGGCACACATACGGTCACTCTTCATGACACGTTTCTAGAAGTGGTGTCAGCAAAAGAGTAGAAACGTTTCAAGATTTGCTCTTTTACCAAATGGGTCTTCTAGAAAAGTCTCAGATTTCACTCCTCTTGTGTGTCTATACCAGACCCATTTTCCTGGGTATTGAATGTTAAGACCTGATTGTTGCTAGACCGGCGAGCAGTAAGGGTCTCAATTATTTTAAATAGTATTTTACCACTGGGATCAAACAACTTTGCACATGGTGACACGCGATTTGTATCTTTATTTTTTTTAAGTATATTTATTTATTTTTAGAGAGAAAGCGTGAGCTGGGGAGACACAGAGAGAGGGAGAGAGAGAAGGAGAGAGAGAGAATCCCAGGCAGGCTCCGTGCTGTCCGTGCAGAGCCCGACGCGGGGCTTGAACTCGCGAACCGTGAGATCATGACCTGAGCCAGAATCAGGAGTTGGGCGCTTAACCAACTGAGCCACCCAGGGGCCCCAGTTTGCATTTTCATTTCTAAAGAACTCACATAAACAAATTTCTTCCCTAACCTTCATACAATCTTGGGAAGCGCTTTTCCTATATAAATCCCAGTTGGTTAATTGAATCCCACCCCCCACCTTCCCTAGGGCTGCACAGGAGCTAAAATACCTCAGGCAACATTATCTGCACATAATCCAACGACAACAGATGATGCACACAGGGAGCAGACGCGCTGGGCACCATGCAAAGCGCTTTCTTTCCATGTCGCCTCCCTTTTACCCCCAGAACAACTCCATGAGACGGACGGTGTTGTCTTCCAGATCAGGAAATTGGACTAAGTCACTGGCGAAGCCGTGTGGCTGGTGACGGGTGGAGTCTAGACGCTCACGGGAGGCTGTCTGGCCAGAATCCACACCCAGACACGGCAGGGGTCACCTTTGCTCCGTGACCAGCCACCCAGAACCCACCGGACCAACTGGTCACTTGCTCCCCACCCCCACCCTGCAGGCCTCTGCGCCCCAGGCAGCCGGACCTCCTCAGACTTCCGTCCACAGGCAGGACCGTCAAATCCCCGCCCCGCCGAGCCCCTGCACGGGGGCCGGCTTGCTCACCCTTCCTCGGCTGAAAGTCTAAGCAAGTGAGAGATGTAACAGGAACGAGGAGAAAGGACGGGATGGGAGTCCGATAGGCAGCACAGTGAGCACGTTTAGAAGGTTTCCTCCAGTGAACTTTTTACAGGGCAAGATTTCCTACTGCTCAGTTTCCATCGACGGGCCATTTCTGGTCACACCTTTGGCTTTACCTTGGCTTTGGCAGATGACTCAGCCGTTCCCTTGATTCGTTCATGGGTCGGTGATACGGTTTTGCTAACCGGGTGCAGGAGGGCTAACGAGAGGGCTAGGTCTCCCCTCCAGATTCACAGAATGTGGAGGGCTGGGGAAGTCACGCTTCCTGGGTCTCCGTCTGGCTGGGTGACATAACTCCCCCACGGCCATGTCAGGCGCCCCACACTGCACGGGGAGCCAGAGCCTATGTGATGAGAGCTTTAATTCATCCCGAATGGAAGGTTCCAAGAACAGGCAATTAGCATCAAATAATTGAGGGGAACTTGGTTACGGGAGGAGAGTATATACCAGTGTTGGCCCCTAGGGTTTCCTCCACTGGCTGCAATATTTTCTATTTGTGCCGTCCAATATGGTAGCCACTGGCCACGTGTGACTGCTGAAATGTGGCCTTGAAATGCGGCCAGTGAGACTCGAGGAACCGAATTTTTAATTTCATTTCATTTAACTTTAAATTTTTTTTTAACGTTTATTTATTTTTGAGACAGAGAGAGACAGAGCATGAACAGGGGAGGGGCAGAGAGAGAGGGAGACACAGAATCCGAAACGGGCTCCAGGCGCTGAGCTGTCAGCACAGAGCCCGATGCGGGGCTCGAACTCACGGACCGTGAGATCGTGACCTGAGCCGAAGTCGGGCGCTTAACCGACCGAGCCAACCAGGCGCCCCTCATTTCCTTTAACTTTAAAGAGCCACATTCAGCTAGTGTGACAGTGTTGGAATAGTTACATGCAAACCCACCCACGCCTGCCGAAAGAAGAGGAAAGTCAGAAAATTAACTTGAGGACTCGCTGCCCTGATGTAGCTGCTTCCTGGGTAATGTCACTATGAAAATGTCCCTTTAAGTCCCCTTCCAATGGCGCCGAAAGATCAAAAGGTTTTATTTAGAGCCACTGCTGTGGAAAGCGCTCATTTGGACTTTATATAAACACTGGCTTCCCAAGTCAGGCTCATTATTGCTTGAGGAGTTTAAACCCATTGAGAGAGAGCAAACAAAACAAAGCAAAGCTTTAAATGTGTCCCAAACCGTGTGCCAGCTTCGTTTCAAACAGACAATTGAAATACCCAAGTGATAAGGATGACATCTGAAGCTGAATATCGATGGCGTGAAATTCTTGTTTTGCGTGAATCTTTCTGATTTTCATTATGGATGCTGCTGTCTCGCTGCCTTTGAAACGAGCACAGTGCTTCAGAGGAGGCACAAAAACCCATTCTTCTCTGACTGGACCTGCTATTTTGGGTTCGGGGGGACAAGTGAATAGGAAACTGAAAGCCAAGGTGAGTGAGGGCCAGACCCCAGACTTCAGCCCAGGACTGTGTTCATTGAAAACATGTCTTTGCGCGGTGGGGGGTGGGGGGGAACATGGGTGGGTGGTGGGAGATGGGAGAAAGGGGGCAAAGTGATGGTCCAGAGGAAAGTTGAATAAATGATGTCACGTATCCCACCCCCCTCCCCGGGGGGACTCCCTGCCTGTGGGTCAAGGGTGGTGAGGACTAGACAAACTTAAGAGGTTCCTCACCAGCAGCCCCTGCTGCCCCCTGGATCCCCAAACTAAGGGGTCACTGTGAAAGAGCTCCCCTACTCTGACCACTGGACCAGGCACACCGCAGCCTGTTTGCCACGGGGCAGGTGCCTTTTGTCAAAGTCATGGCCTTGAGCCCTTTTTTCCTCCAGGGCTCTCTGTTATTCCCCTTGACCCAAAGGATGACGGAGGCAGGTTGGAGGTCCTCCAGCTGACCGTTAGGACAAAGAGATTTGGGGCCGGGGACCCAGGTCCCCAGGAGCCACCTCAAGTAACACCTGGGGAAACCCTCCAAATGCCAATCATTTCTGTTCTCCCACCACCTCTCACTTGATCCTGGATTTCTTTTCTCCCTCCCTTCCCCCTTTATTCAACTCTGCCATATTTTTGCCTAAGAGCTCCAAAATCTGTCCCCAGTTCAGCCACTGCCCTCCCCGACTCACCCAGATGACCACAGCAGTCTCCTCACGGGCTCCCGTCCACTCCTGCTCCCCTGAAATCCATTCCCCACACAAGAGCCACATGCCCTTTGTAACAACCTAAATCTGATTATGCCATCACCCTGAACCAGCCGCTCCTGAACACCCTGAAAGCACGTCTTTCAAGTTGTTTCGACTCTGATTCCTCTAAAACGTTTTACACGATGACTCAGACACACACCCGTGACCATGTCCCTATGCGATGAGAGTCACCCTTACCACGTGTAGCACACTCTGGTGTTTTCTATGCATCCCGTCCTGTCCTATCCATTCTGTTCTGTTCTACTTCATTGATTTTCAGTTGCAAGCATGACCCATTAAATTGATTTCATAACCCACACAAGGGTCTCAGTTATACTAGAATAAAAGCTATTCTCCCTTCGCAGACCAAAAAGGTCCTCTGTGGTCTGACCCCTCTCACCTCCCAGACCTCATTGCTCTTGCCTTCCCCAGGCCCACCGTGCTCTACCCACACTGGCCTCCTTATCCTTCCTCCCACGGGGTAAGCTTGTCCTTGCCTTCGGGTCTTTGCACGTGCTGTGGCCTCTGCTCGGAACACGGACCCCCCCCACAGACCTCCAGACCCCACTCTTATCTCACATTAGGTCTCCCCTACTTTGACCGTCCTCCCTAAAGAAGCCACGCACATCCCCCTCTGTCCCATCACTTGGCTTTATTTTGTACTTAACGCGTGTCGCGATTTGAACGGTCTTTGAATCTGTGTTCTTGTTCGGCGATTGTCCCCTGCCCTGCCCCCAGGAATAGAAGCCCCAGTTCAGCCCAGCGCCCTGCATCCATGGCTCTCACAAGCCTCTGAGTCACCTGGAGGGCTTGTGAGTACTCAGATCACGGGACCTGCCCCTGAGTCCCCCATCCGGTCGGTCTGAGATAGAGCCGGGGAATTTGCATTTCCAGCAAGTTCCCAGATGATGCTGAGCCACTGGTCCAGGGACCACATGTGGAAACAATGCCCCCCACACAGTAGGTGCCCGATGACTATTTCAAAGGGGAGAGAGGGGACTGTATCTCACGCCGTGTGGCATCTCACGTTTGAATGTGAGACGTATTCCCAGCACCATTACCGTGAACTTGCCCAGACGCCCAGACCTCAGTTCTTTGTCTGTAAATAAGGAATTTGAACCAGCCAGCCTTTCATTTTGCCGTCATTTCCATAAATGGCTTATTTGCTTATAAACCATTCTGCATTTGTTTTTCAGGCCCCTTGGACCATTGTCTAAGTAATACATTAATTTCTCCCACTCAGTCCTGATAGTTGCACCAAAAGCTTGGTGCTGAAGACTCAGACATACATGTTCGTAGCCGTTTTTGTTCACAGTCCCCAACAAAATGGGAACAACCCAAACGGCCGTCAACAGCAGCCAATTAAGGCACATCCATCCAATGGAAAACGACTTCTCAATAAAAAGGAACTATTGATACATACAACAACTTGGATGAATCTCAGAATAATTATGCTGAGTGGGGCGCCTGGGTGGCTCAGTTGGTTAAGCATCTGCCTTCCACTCAGGTCAGGATCTCGTGGTTCGTGGGTTCGAGCCCCGTGTCGGGCTCTGGGCTGACAGCTCGGAGCCTGGAGCCTGCTTCACATTCTGTGTCTCCCTCTCTCTCTCTGCCAAAAATAAACATTAAAAAAAAATTTTTTTTAGGGGCGTTTGGGTGGCTCAGTCAGTTGAGCGTCCGGCTTTGGCTCAGGTCATGATCTCGCGGTTGGTGAGTTCGAGCCCCGCGTCGGGCTCTGGGCTGACAGCTCGGAGCCTGGAGCCTGCTTCGGATTCTGTGTCTCCCTCTCTCTCTGCCCCTGCCCTGCTCATGCTCACTCGTGCTCTCTCTCTTGCTCTCTCTCCGTCTCTCAAAAATAAGTAAACATTAAAATAATTATGCTGAATGAAGAAGCCAGACCAAAAATCATTACCTATTGTCTGTGCGTATGATTTCTAGGATACTCTAGAAAAGACGAACCTAATCCATGATTAGGCCCCCTCCCCAATTATCATTATTGGTTAACTCAGAACCAAACAGACGTCCGCCCGTCTACAACAGAGAATTTATTTGGGGAACTCTTCTCACGGGGAAAACACCGTGGCCGCCCAGAAGCCATCTTCTGAGATCTCCTTTCCTCCCGCCTTCCTAAAACTTCTCTCTGAAGGCCAAATCCACCCGAGAAGTGACCCTCAAAGACCCCAGCCCCTCAATTCTCCGGCAAGAAGAAACGCTTCCGAAAATGCACACGGCTTGATGGGAAGTGGGTTCCGAGTTCCCGGCCAGGACCTACTGCTCTCACTGAGGTCAACAGACTTCTGGTGTCAGCCCAGAGAAAGACTTTCCACTGGGCCGTGTGCGTTCTGCACTGAGCCACGTCACACAAGGTGGCACTCTGTGCCTGGCAGGGTGGAGGCCAAATTCTCCAGAGCGGCCTGGGCGAAGCCCCGGGAAGGCTGGGCGTTGGCTCAGGATATGGCTGTTCCAACCCCGGCCCAGGAAGAGCAAACCAGGGGTAACATTGTCCGGGTCCCCAAGCACCCACCCTGCCCTCTTGTGGGGTAGCCCCCTCTCGTGCTGGATAAGGAGATCCAGAAGATGGGGGGGTCTCACAGAAGCGACATCACCGAGTGTAATACATCTCTAAGCCAGGATAGCACGGTGATTAATTAGAGAAGGCTTTCCCCGGCAACTTGCGAAATTTATAGTCTAAAGTAATCATATTAAAGAACTTCCAGGGGCGCCTGGGCGTCTCAATTCGTTGAGTGCCCAACTCTCGATTTCGGCTCAGGTCATGATCTCACAGCTGTGAGATCGAGGCCTGTGTTGGGCTCCATGCTAAGCACGGAGCCTGCTTGAGATCCTCTCCCTCTGCCCCTCACCCCCACTGTGCTTTCTCTCTCTGTCTCTCTAAAATAAAAATAGTAAACTCCAGGGGTGCCTGGGTGGTTCGGCGATTGCCAGACGTCGGCTCAGGTCATGAGGAGCGCTCATCCTGGAGAAAGCGACACCGTGTGACTTCTGAGGCAAGGTCATAAAAGGACTCAGATTCCACTCGACTCTCTTTGGGTGCTTCTCTTGGGAAGCAGCCGCCATGCTGTAAGGAGTCCCAAGCACCCGCGTGGAGAGGCCACGCACAAAGCGATAGTCCCACCTGAGGTTGTGGCCCAAAAGTGGCAGCGACTTACAGATGTGTGAGTTGGGTGAGACTTTAGGTTGTCTCAGACCTGAACCATCACGTCACCTCCAACCTTCCTGTCTTCCCGGCTAGGGTTCCAGGCAGCGTGCAGCAGAGGGAAGCTCTCCTCCCTTTGACTCCCGGAGCCACTAACCCTGGGGTACTTCGTCACGCAGCCAAGTAACCAGCACAGAAGGCTACAGAATTTGGACGTTATCCTGCGAGCGGCAGAGAGAGCCCTGAGGAGTTCCACGCAGGGGAACACGGTAGAGAAGGAGGTCCCTGCAGCACCTCCCCCAACAGCTGCCTGCCTCTGGCTCCTTCCCCTTCCCTCCCCCAGAGGAGGAACTGCTGATCTGATTACAAACACTGGCACCGCTAACGCGAATTTCTATGCTAATTCCTCCTCCGGTATCGTACCGTAAGTGCACGGTGCCCCCGGGGCACCCATGCACGGAGGAGGGGCACCCATGCCTCTTGCAGGGCATGATCCAGACGCCCCTGGTTGTAATTCCATTCAACAACACGGAAGTCTCCCCTTACTGTCAGGTGATACGGTCGGGGTGCGTCTTGTGTGCACATCTCTGGCATAAAGAATTACGCTGCTGACCTGACGGAGGGCGGCGGAGGAGGGGGGCCAGAGCCCAGAGGTCGGGCGCAATTAAGAGGCTACTGCCATTTGCAGATGAGGGAGTAAGCGTTTCCGAACGTGGGCAGGGTAAGAAAGGAGAGAGAGGAGCTCTGGAACAATATTTAGGAGGTAAAATCAGCAGAGCTTGGATATCAGCTGGATGGGGGGTGGTGGGGGGACGTTAGGAGTTTTGGAAGATTCTGACATTTCCGGCTTGGGGAGCAGCTGGTGATGCCATAAACCATAGTTTGGAAAGACGGATGAGTTTGGGGACATGTCTAGTCGTGACCAGCCAGCCAGGGGGAGATGGCTAGCGGATGGGAGCGCATGTGAGTGGGGGGGGGGGGGCGGTGCCGGATTCTTCATCAGATGTCAAGATGCCGGCCAGAAGCATTCCGGTCGTCACGTGACCGGATGCATCAAAGGTTTGAAGAAACGTTAAGTGCCACCGTCCAGGAGCTCAGCTCATCCCGATGCTGTGAGCAGAACCGGGAAGGTCCAGAGGCGGGGCAGGGATGGACAAAACAGGCTGCCCTTGACTGACAATGGCAGGTTGATTGCAAAGCTGACCCTGATTCTGCACGTCTCCCCACCCACGCCCCTTGGCCAAGTGACTTTGCAGCCTCTCCTCTCAAGGCAGAGTCCATTTCCTCTCCCCTCTTGATTTGAGCTGGGCATGTGGGAAGTGATGTTATTAGCCGGCCGGAGGAGAGACAATACGGAACCCAGCTGAATCATTCTGGCGGAGACCGAGTCCAGCCAGCCAGCCAGCCCCCAGCGGATGCACAGAGGTCAGCTAAGCCCGGCTCAAATCAGCAGAACCTTCCAGCTGAGCCACAGACTCACGAGTCATAGTAAGTGGCTGTTCTGAACCATTACGCTTGGGACAGTTCGTTACACAGCATATCTGACTGATACACTGGGAAATAAGCAAGGGGACGTGTGTATCACATAGCTTGTTTACTCGGAAATGTTATGCACAAAAAGAACAAGCTAGGTATATGCCGAGGAAGTAATCACCCTGTCCCCGCTGCCCCCAGAGCTTTGGTGATTCACAACATGGTTGGGAGGCCAGATAATTCTTTGCAGTGGGGGGCTGTCCCGTGCGCTGGGCGGGGGAGGGGGGCGTTTAGCAGCATCGCTGGCCTCCACCCACCGGATACTAGTAACTCGGTTGTGACAAACAAAAATGTCTCCTGGCATCGACAAGTGTCCCCTTGGGGAGTAAAAACAATCACCCTAGGATGTAAACCATTGGGCTGCAGGGTTCCAGAAAAAGCGTGAGACCGGCCCTCACAGAACAAACGGGCAGACAAAGGCACTAAAACAGTATGCCGACGTGGCTGCCACAAGGGCATCATTAATTCACTCACTCATTCTTGCATTCATAAGCAATGGCTGCGGGCCTACTACCCGCTGGTCACTGTAGTGGGTGCTGGAGGGCCCAGCCCCTGTCCCACGGAACTCAAAATCCAGTGGTACGCAAATTAGCGCAAGCCCTGAGACATCAGAGAAGAGGCAGTGAAGATTAGCGCAGACTGAGATTCACAGGCAGATGCGCGGGGGGCAGTCAAGGGCAACTTCCTGGAGGAGGTGGCTTCTCCGCTGAATTCGAAGAGCTGAGTCAGACTCCTTCAGGATGCAAAGGGACTGACTGTGTGGGGCACATGGGAAGTCAGAACACACGACAGGCTCTGCAGATAATTGGATGTAACGGGTGCGGTGGGGCGAAGGGAGCAGACCGGAGCTGGCGTCTTCAGGGAAACACAACCCACTCTCCAGGGCAGTTGTGATTATCCAGCTGTGCCCAGCCACACATCACTTCCCACGAATCTGCCACGAGACAGAAAGCAGACACCGGCATCCAAGTCTCCACCACGGAGCCGGAGTCAGGGCCCGGGGAGGGCTGTGCCCAGCCAGCAGGGTTCAGGCAGAGGACTGAGGGGAAAACAAGGCTTCACTGTGGGGCCTGCCGTGTGGGAAGGCCCGGCCCGGCCGCTCCTCGGGGCTGGCACACAGCTGCATCCGAGGAGACGTGAAAAGCAACATTGTGGACAGGCTGGGCAGGAGGGGGCTCTGAGCGCCTCACATTCCTGCCTTGGTACTCCCTTGATCCAAAAGAATCTTTGTGCCGAAAGACAGAATCCCAGGGCCGTCCACCCAGCCTCTGTCTCAAAGCAGGTAAGCGGAAATACTGTTCACTCTGCAAATATTGACGAAGGGTTGCGTGCACAAGGCCCTCTGCGAGGTGTGGCTGAGAATACGGTCCCCGGGTTTATCGGGAAGCGGGCTGATAGCGCAGGCCCGACAGAAACTTCCAGAAGATATTCATTGTGTACTTGCTGTGTGCCAGGCACTGGTTTAGGGACGCGATGTTGAGTAAGACAGAGAGGTTTCCTGGTGTCATTGTGCTTCCACTTCAGCAAGGGGCAGAGAGTAAACCAGTAAATCCACAAACCAGATCGTATCAGAGGGCGGTGAGTACTTCTCAGGAGACAGTGAAATGAGAAAGCGAGACGGAAGGCATTCGAACCAGGTGGCCTCGGACAGTCTCTCCGGGTGACAGGTGGGCTGGGACCAAGAGGATTTATTCATTCACTCAACCTGTTTATCGAGCACTGCCCAGGTGCCAGGCACTGGAACGTATCAACGAACGAAATCGATAAAGGTCCCTGCGTCATGAAGCCGATATCCTGGGAGCGAGGGAAGCGGAAGAGAGAGCAATTGCCCGACAGATAAATTACATGAAATGTTGGAAGGTGATGAAATGCAACGGAAACAAGAAAACGTGGGGCAGGAAGAAAGGGGGCCAAGCCTCAGGAGCGGAAGGGGGTAGGGTAGGGGCCAGAGGGAGCCCCCGGGGTGACACTGGAGCAGAGGCAAAAGAGGAAGCCAGGTGGGCGTCGGGGAAGCGTGTCCCAAAGGAGCCCAGGCAACTCACCGAAACCATGAGACATAATAACCAATTGTTGCTTTCAGCCGGAAGCCTGGGGATGCTCGTTACGCAGCAGGAGATGTCGGGAGAGCCAAACTGAGCCCGGCAGCTGGTCCAGAATCTTCTCCACACCAGCTCCCTCCACCGAGCTGGGCCACGTGAGCCCCACTTGAGCAACCACCCAACGTTCTCGGGTCACATTCCCTGGACTCCTTTTACGTCCCTTCTGATCTGCTGAAGCGCTTCCTTCCCGCGCCCACGTTCCTGGCCGTGTCAGGATGCGGACCTGCCGCAGCTCTGAAATCCTAGACCCCGGCGTCCGCCAGGGGTCCCCTGTTCTCCTCATTGCTTCAGCTTCTTCCTTTGTGGGTCTTTGATCTGCCCACCCGGAGACCCTCCGAGCCCCAGAACCCTTTCCGGTCGTGACCGCGCTTTGTTAAGCACTCCCCGCCCCCCGCCGCCAGTCTCACTCCTTTTCCAGTCTCAGCAGACTTTCTGCAGGACCAATCTTCCTCTTTTCTCCCCTGGGTTATTGCAGGAACAGCCCTCTCCGTGTCCGTCCCTTGTCGCCCAGCGTTCTCGCAGCTGCGAGCATGCCGTTCCCGAGCACAAACGCGGGTCTCTGAAGATGTACAACCACCAATGTGTGCCTGTGGTCCCTTGTAAGGGGCCTGCCCACCGTTCCCACCCTCTCCCTCTCCCCTTCCCCACACGGCTGTGGTTCCTCTGACGACATGCCGGTCCCCGGGTGGGTCAGGCTTCCCCGCCGCTTCTCACATTTGCACGAGCTGGCCCCTCGCCCAGTTCCCTCCCCCCACTTTGTCATGGGGTGTGTGCCTGACTCTCAGCAAACACCACCTTTTCTGGGAAGCCTTTTCTGATAGCGCCAAGCAGCATTAGAATCCCCTAATCAGAGTTGTCCATGCGTCTGCATTATAGTTCTGGTCATATTGATTTGTCCCTGCTCTTTACTTGTGGGTCTCCCCTATTATGCAGACTGTGAGCACCCTGAGGGCACAGCGACTGCTTCCAGCCATCCAGACCCTAACACGGCATCCAACAGAGGGTAACGACTTATCTAAATGAAAAGGCAGCAAACTACGAGCCACAGGCCAAACCCAGCCTGTCCCCTGCCTATTTTGTATGGTGTGAGGTGCATTTTATGGGGGAACCTATGCAGTCGATTTGATGACAGGGAGCCCTAATTTTGTTTTTTTTTTTTTAATTTTTTTTAACATTTATTTCTTTTTGAGACAGAGAGAGACAGAGCATGGACGGGGGAGAGTCAGAGAGAGAGGGAGACACAGAATCCGAAACAGGCTCCAGGCTCTGAGCTGTCAGCACAGAGCCCGACGCGGGGCTCGAACTCACGGACCATGAGATCATGACCTGAGCCGAAGTCGGACGCTCAACCGACCGAGCCACCCAGGCGCCCCAGGGAGCCCTAATTTTGAACTCCAGTTCAGCAAGGTGTTATCCCTCCCTCCCCAGAAGAATTCCATTCCTCTCACTGGTGGGCTTGTATTTTATAGAACATTGTGCTCAGCCATTATTATTATATTTTGAATCGTGTCAATAAAAATGTGACAGACACTTGTTCTGTCTCCCGTCCAGTGAGACTCTAGAGCGTTTCTTAGCTGGCCCTTCACTGGCCACGCTTTGCCAGTTGTGTAGGGACCTTAATTTTCAGGCGCTTCCTTGACAGCTTTGAGCCACCCAGAGCCCCAAAGGCCTGTCTTGTAAGCTCCTTGCTCTCTCCAAATGTTCTCCCCACACAGGGGGAAGCCCTCCCACCCAGACCAGTGGATGTCACCCCCCTGCCGACCTGTGCGCGTATTCAGACAAGCCACCCCATCCTCCCGTGGGGAGCCGTGGGCCACCCACCCTCCTGTTACAGGAAGCCCGCCTCCCACAGCCCCGGGAGGCTCCCTGTGCTGTGGAGCATGACCCTGGTGCAGCCCCGAGTGGGGTGTGGGGTCCTCCCCACCCCCCACCCCGGCAGGCTGGGAGGACACGTGCGGGGGGAGTGCCACTAAAGTGCCACGACCCTCTTCTGTCCGGTACCGTGTTCGGCCTCGTGTGCTTGGCCACGTCATACTATTCAGGGCCGGGCAGGGGTCCCTCCTTCACCCACGGGGTGGGTAAGAAGTGATCGGGATGCTGACCCCTGGTCTAAGGAATGGATGCTTTTGCCAGGTTCTGGAACCCGTTCGACCTCCCTGCGCACCCCCCCCCCCCCCGGCGCCCCCCCCCCCCCCCCCCCCCGGCCCCCCCCCCCCCAGTCGCACCACCTCTCCTGTGTGCTCTCTCTGTCTGGAGGAGTAAACCGTCACATCCTGCCAAGCGTGCTCTTAAAATCTTCTCGAAAGCTCAGCTCAGCCCCTCCCTTGCCCAGACCCCTTGATCCAAGAAACAGAAGTGACTTTCTGAGCGTTTTGAGGTTGGAAGGATTTGACGGCCGGTCTGTCTAAACACGGCATCGTGTGCTTATGAAAAGCCCAGTATGTGAAGGCAGGGTGCGGGTGTGCTTTTAAGGCAAGGCCGCCAGCTTCCTTGTCGTTGGGAGCCTGACGGGTTTACAGGACACCTGAGAAAACAAAGTAGGTGCTGTGCCTGTGGCTTGTTGATAAAGCGATGCGAAGGGGGGGAGAAAAAAATCCCTGAATGTGCCTCCGTCCTGGGGACAGAACATTGGACCTTTGTGTTTCTTTACAACCAGCAGCCAACTCAAAAGCAACAAACAGAAACCTCTCTCCCCCTTCGTTCGGCCCGAGAAAACCCCAGTCGGCCGCCGTGTTTATTCTGGAGCAAATGCTGAAGGGACTGTTGTCTGGGGCTTGGGGGACGTGGGCACTTATCAAACATCTTTCGCCGCCTCCCTGACCGCGCGGGCGGGAGGGGAGGAAGGCGCGTCGTGCGCTTGTGTGGATGGAGAAAACGCCTGAAGGGGTCTGAATCACGGGGACAGAACGCTGGACACGTTGGGCCCTGCAGGGGTGGGGGGGGGGTGCGTGCGCGGTGGAGGGGAGGCAGGAGAGGTGGAAAGAATCTCTACTCTCGTGTGGCCACACGTCTCCCAGGGGAGGAGCCAGGCTCCTGTTCCCAGGTGGCAGATGTCCATGAGAGTTGACCAGATGGCCCTTTAAGGTGCCCGTGGAGAGAGGCCACAGCAGACGCAGATGCTGGCTGAAGGCGGCACACGCAGGGTCGGCTGGGGCTAGACGGCAAAGGGAAGGAGCAAAGGGAACGAGCACCACGTAGGGAGCACGGGCTGGGCCCTGGGAGGAGCGAGGCACCAAGGACCGGGCAGTAGTACATTGCTCGGTGTCCGCGCTTCTTCCCCTCCGGGTACGCGTGTCCCTTTGCAATGTGACTCTGTCACTCCTCCCTTCCAGACGCGGTCTGTTTCTCCATCCCCTTGGGCGTGACTTGCTCTGATCACGGAGCGAGGATAGGGCAGAAATGACATCACACTGGAGCCTAGGCCTCAAGGGTGTTTGCGGCCTTCCGTCCTCTCGGAGGCCACTCTAAGACTGCCATGCAAGGAGGCCACTCTCCCCAACCGCGAGACGGGAGGCTGGGCAGAGGGGAGTCGAGCCGAGTGCCGGCCCCCGTGAGACCCGCGAGGGAGGCCGCCTTGCGCCTCACAGCCCGGCAGACCGTCCAGCCGTATGCTGGACACGAGTCAACCCCAGTGAGACCAGCAGAAGAACCTCTCAGCCAACTCACAGAAGCATGAGAAGCTTGCTACTTTAAGCCGCGAGGTCTCGGGAGTGACCTATTGCCTATCGGATATCGATAACCGACACAGACGGATGGCCAGAGAAGGACACGTGTCAGCCCAGCACTGTCCAACGGAGAGGTAAGGTAAGCCACGTTGGTAACTCTAAGTCTTCCAGTAGGCACACTAATCAAGGTAAAAAGAAATGGGTGAAATTCATGTTAATCATATATTTCACTTAGCCCTACGTATCGAAAATATCTCCGATTTCGAGATGCGATCAATACAGAAAATACTATCAGGCATTTTACATTCTTCCTTTCATACGAAGCCCATGAAAAGCCAGTGTGCACCTTTGCACCTACAGCTCACCTCAGTTCCAACGGGATGCGCTTCGAGGGCTCGGTCCTCGCGGGTGGCGAGTGGCCACCGTATTGGAAACCAGCGTCCGATCCAGAAGGTGGCTGGGAAGTACAGACACTCGGGTCAGCAGGACAAGGACGACAAGAGTCCAGAGACGCCCCGACGGGGCAGGACAGGGCCACCGGCGCGTCCGTTGGCGTGGGGGGACGCGACGGGTTCCAGTGGCACTGCAGACATGGAAGTCAGTAGCTATTGGGGGTTGAGCGGTGGCTCCCCGAAAGATACGTCCGCCCAAGAGCTATAAATGTGACCTTATTTGGAAAAAGGATCTTCGCAGATGTGATTGAGTTAGGGATCTAGCCATGCCACGATCCTGGGTTATTGGAGTGGGGGCCGAAATCCAATACTAAGTGTCCCTGTAAGGTGGAGGGGGGCACCCGGAAGGGGCGGCCACCTGAAGGTGAAGGCAAAGGTGGGAAGGACGTGGCCACCGGCCAACGAACACCCAGAGCCGCTGGCCGCTGGAGGAGGCGACCGAGGATCCTGCACACGCCGGCCTCCTGGATGCGGGTGCTTGGCGGGCTCCCAGACGCCAGGGTGAGCAAGTGGGTGTCGGGCAGCATCGGGGACAGAGGAGCCGGGAGGGAGCGCGAAGAGGCAGTTTGGCCGTGGAACCAGAGACAGCCAACGTGCAGTGCGCACATGGTGTGCCAGGCCCTATGTTACATGCTTTTCTTTTTCATCCCCTCGACAGCCCTGGGAGGCAGACGCTACTCCCATCTCCGTTATACAGATGGGGAAACTGAGGCACACCTTGCACAAGGTCACACGCATCCAGCGAGTGGAGGAGCCTGGATTTGAACCGGGCTCTCTGACCCTTGGAACGTCTCCTCCAGACGTGGCGAGACAGGCCATGCGCGGCCACCGCGAGGGGACGGGGGACTGAGGCAGAGGCGAGCGGATTCCGGTCCTCCTTTGGGCTCTGCCTGCGGTAAAGGACAATTTTATCGACGTTCATGCTGCAATCTTTCCGGTGGATTAACTGTCTGTCGCCTCCCCCTGCATCCGCCGGCTCAGAAGCGATCGCTAATGACCGGAAGCACCCAGGCCGTGGGGCGCCTCCACAGCCGCCGGCAGGGCATTGCCCCAGCGGAGTTCCCGAACTGCAAACGGGCTGCATTTCCCATTTCCAAAATGCAGCCTGCTCCCCGGCTTGGCTCCCTCCAGGAAATCCTGTTTGTGCTATTTCAGGAAAATTGATGGCTTTTTGTGTTGTTGTTTTTTTTTTTTCTGGGCCTTCCAGAAGCCCGACAGATGGTCCCAGACTTGCACACTGTGTTTCCAGGGTGGCGCCGAGACGCTCTCTCGATGATTCTTTCTACCGCGTCAGGCATTTCAACCAAATGTGTTGCCTCGACAAATGTTTGTTGAAAGGCTGCTGTATGCAAAGGAGTGTGCTAGGCACTGCGAGAAGGGTCGAAATGTGTTTATCGGACACGTATTACGATCTGGGGCACATGGGAGCCAGAAAGACGGAAGGTAGGTCCCATGCCACTCAGAGAGGGCTTGGGGCCCCTAAAAGAAACATTTATGAGCTGCCCTGTGCTGGTTAACTTCCGGCACATTTTTATACAAGCAAGATCGGATTAAAAGAAACAACCATGGGGCCCCGGGGGGCTCAGTCAGTTGGGCGTCCGACTTCGGCTCAGGTCATGATCTCGCTGTTTGTGGGTTCGAGCCCCGCGTCGGGCTCTGTGCTGACCGCTCAGAGCCCGGAGCCTTTTTCCGATTCTGTGTCTCCCTCTCTCTATGCCCCTCCCCCACTCACATGCTGTCTCTGTCTCTCAAAAATAAATAAACATTAAAAAAAATGAAAAGAGATAACCATGGAAGCCTCAAAAGGGAGATCAAGTCAGGAAGGAGTAGGAAGAAGATGAAAACTAACAAAAGTATTACGTGGCAATCGGGCCACACAGCCTGCAGGGATTTTGCCACGACAGCCACAATAAGATTTCAGGCAGTAAGACAGCTGGTTCTGGATCCCACAGGTGAGTCCCAGCTCTGTCTGTCCAGGTGTCCAGGTGGCCTCACATAAATAAATGTGCTCTCTCGGCCTCAGTTTTCCCATCTGCAAAATGGGGGTGATAATGGCATCAGCCTCAGAGGGTTGGGATGAGGTTAAATGTAATGGCACATGTGTCCCTGGCACACAGGGTTATACTTGGACAGGCCAAGAGCGGTAAAAGGCAGCCTCTTTCTAGTGAATTCCGTCTGGGATCCGGCTTCCTCAGGGAGATCAAACTTCCCAAGCAGAGCCATATTGTCGTCTAAGGAGACGAGGTTCCTAGAGGAGCAGACCGTAGCCTTTGTTGGACTTCAGAATTAACAAGTGTCCTCCCTCCTGTCAAGCCAACATTCTGGACACATTTAGGTAGAAGAGATATAGAGGCAAGGCCGTGGCTGCTGGCCCCTGGCCCCACATGCCCCACCCGTTTCTCAAAGGTGGCTTCCTCCTTACCTGCCTCACCTCCAGGCAGGCATCAGTAGAACCCAGAAGCTTCTTTGATCTTGAAGATCTCTGTTAAGGAAACCTCAAAGATGTTTCTTTAATACGTGGTGTTAGATTTATTTTTAAGGGCTACTCCCCAAAACATTAAAAAACTTTTTTTTACTATGAAAACTTTCAAGCATAGGGAAAAATGGAAATGTATCTGCCACCAGGTTAGCATTCTGCCCTCTCTCTCTCTCTCTCTCTCAATCATTTTAGAGTAAATTACAGATACCATAGCCCTTCAGCCCTCGGCATGTGGGCCTGCACCTCTGAGAAGAAATAAGGACGTTCTGCCATAAATCTGCAGTTCCTTTCTCATACGTAACTGAATAAATAATAATTCCCTAATATCATCTAACTTCCAGCCTATATTCAAATTTCCCCAATCTCCCACAAATTATCCTCCCAAAGGATTCTTTCCTTTTTAAGTTTACTTATTCTTATTTATTTTGAGAGAGAGAGAGAGAGAGCAGGGGAGGGGGAGAGAGAGAGGAGAGACAGAATCCCAAGCAGGCTCCACACTGGCAGCACAGAGCCCGATGTGGGGCTCGAACTCACAAATGTGAGATCATGACCTGAGCTGAAACCGAGAGTCAGATGCCTAATCCAGTGAGCCACCCAGGTGCCCCCCTCCCAAAGGATTCTTCGGTTGGGCTCATATGAGCAGACATGGCAAATAAGGCTTATCAACCGCTGAGGCTGATTCTGGATCCGACGGTAGCCCGGGTAACAAAGAACCGTCCACTAGGGTTGACTTAGCAAACTAATGACAGGCCACACCACACCACGGCCCCTGGAGTCTGGGGGAGGGAGAACGGGAATTACTCCATTGTTACTTATAATTTCACTTTCTGGGAAACCCGTATCTCACAGAGGCCTCGGCCCCGCCCACTGGCCGTGAAACTAGGCCTCTCCGTTTCTGTTTTCCATCAGGAAGGTGGCGTCCACACTGAGCGGTACTGTTTCCCTGCCCCGTAAGAATCCGAACACGATTCTTTGGTTATTGACTTTCTTTTCCGTGGCTGAAATCCCTAGGTCCAACAGCCCTCCTCCGCCACTCCAAATGGCTGCTGCCCAAGCCCGGCTCAACCAAAGCCACGCGTTCAACACACACACACACACACACACACACACACATGCACACACACACACGTACGAACATGCATGCAAACACACACAGGCACGTGTGCACATGCTGAACACACAAGTCCTCTCCTCCAAGGACAAATGGAAACTCAAGCTCCCGGAACAGTCCTTCCCCACTTTCCCTCCGCTCCCTCAGCTCGACCCCCGCCAAGTATTCGCCCAGCTTTTGATAAGCCCCCTGGCTCCCTCCCACCGCAAGGAAGGTTGCAGCTGGCCCAGGGCCGCTTGTAAACAGGCTGAACTGGCATTCCCGGCCCAGCGGGTGGAGGAGAAGCCAAGCCTAAGAAACGAGGGACTCACTCATTTCATTTCCCCACTGGGCTCCCCCCCCCCCACCCCCGGCTTCTGCCGCCTTCCCAGCCTCTGAAAACAAGAGCGAGAACGGTAAGCCCTCAGGTCCAGCCGGGGTCCTGTAAAATAGGACCTACAATGGCCAGGCATTGGAATGAGGCAGGCCAGGGTTGGGGAGGAGGGTCTCAGGGAGGCCCCGGCCAGGGGTAGGGAGGATGGAGGAAAAGAAACTTGAGTCTACGTTTTTAACGGGAATTTGATTCAGAACAGTAAGGATCTTTTTATAAAGAGGCCTGCAGCAGGCATCGCAACGAGCAATTCGAGCGTGTGGCCTAACAGGCGAGCGGTGCCTTAGCTTTATGGGGTCTTAATAAATAGTCCGCATCGGCCAGAGGTATGCTGTTTAATCATTTCCGTCTTAGGGAGGGAATAACAACACACAGCAGCCCCACGGGAAGGAGGGCAGATCGCAGACAGAACGTTCCAGGCCGTTCCAGAAACCAAACCGCAGGCAGCCTCCAGGTCTCAATTCTCACAGGTCTGCCCCGAGGACGCGGGCACCGTGGGGCGCGGGGCCCTATTGCACGGTCAGTAAAGGGGCTTCCTGAGCACCCCACCTGCACTACATGCTCCAGTGGGGCTCTGAGCTTGGGGACCCAGGAGCAGACAGGAATCTGTGTTCAGGCTCAGAAGAATCTACAGTTCGGTTGGGCGTGTAGCGCCCACAGCTACTGCAGTAGCCCACAGCGCGGAACGGAACGTCCGGTCCAGGGGGAGATGCAGAACATACGACCCACAGCCTTGTTTCGTGTGTGTTTCTGCTTAAAGATGACGTTGCTTAGTATATATTATCGACCCGTTAACAGCGAACTCACAGACAACCGCGCCAGGACTCACACCCGAACGAAGCTTATCTAACAACGTCGTATGTTCCTCGCAAGGCCCATCCCAGGCTTTTTGCCCGCGGGAACCTGAGGCAGCCTCAGCGCTCCGCTCGGGGCCGTTTCACGCGGCAAAATCACCCAAAAAGAAAGCACAGAAGTGTGGAACTTGACGTATGGAAGAGGCCACAGAAGGGACACCTGTAGACAGCGCGAGAGGGAACGGGAAGGCAGAGTTGCCCTTTTGAACTCAGCTAGCGGTATGCCCATCGGGTGACCACGCAGATGCCTGCGAACGGCCCAGCACGCGCCACGAGCACTGACTTGCAGGCTATGAATCAAAGTAAGCAGGTGAATTCGCAGACACAGGAACATGAATGATGAGGACGGACCGCTCTTCCCTTAACTCTTACAGAAGATCCCCCCACACAGCATCCCGCCCCAACCCTGCGCGCGATTTTGCGTGGCCAGCAAGCTGGGGTCGTTGGGAAAGACAAGGACAGAGAGGGCAAGGGCAGCCCGCGGGATCCGGGGGTCTGGAAAACAGCGTTTTCTAGAAGGTCGGCTCAGGCGAGCCACGTCCTCTGCCACCTTGACGAGTCGGAGCCGTGGCCGTGGGAATTGGGTTCAGCGGCAATTGGGTGCGAGCTTGCTCTGCGAGCTTCCTGACCCACCGAGCCTCGTTTCCTCATCTTGTAACTGGGTGTAAATGGTACTGCATAAAATATCGATCTGTTCAGACCAGCACGGTACGTATCGATTCTCATTACGACCACCACCCGGGCTGCGATGGTTAGTATTGTCATTGCTTGTGATTATTATGATTACCCAGCCAGGCTTCTGGCCTCTAAGCCACTACGGGGCTTAGGGTTCGGGGGAGTGTTAAGTTTATACAATTTCAGAGGATTTCTTTAAAAGAAAAAAAAAATACAAAATTGCAAATTAAAAATTAGATCCAGGGTCTTGGAGTGGGGGGGGGGGGGGGGCTTTGGGGTGAGAAGCCCAGCGTTTAAGCTCCATCACCTCCAAAGTGAACCCACATGTTTGGATCTCATACCAACACGTAGATGAAGTCCTCAGTCATATATTTCTTTCTTAATTAATCAATTAAAATAATTGAACATGCCTTTTTATTTCTTACTCTGTGCCAAGCATTGCAGTGATCAAGACAAAGGCCCTCTCACAGGAGAGGCCTCCTCGGGGGCAGGTGGGGGAGAAAGGAAAGAAATGTGCAAACCAACAAATAACATAGAAGGTGAGGGGAGAGAGGACGGGTCTGCCATTAGTGGAGAGCCCAGGGCAGGTTCAGAGCTGAGACTTTTAGGATGAGAAAGAGCAAGCCCTGTTGAGTCCTACAGGAAAAACTTCCGAAGGGAACAGGAAGCGTAAGGACAAGCATATATATTCGAGGAACGGCAAAGCGAGAGGCCTGGAGTGAGTAATGTAAGGTAAGCTTGAAGAAGTACAGATGGCCAGATCAGGGAGGGCTTTGGAGACCCTAGAGAGGCGTTTGGACCAGGCACCCAGACCGAAGGACATCCAGTGGGAGATTTTAAACAGGGGTTGAAGCAACTCAGGTTTCTGAAAGATCATTCTGGCTACTGTGAGTGAAATGGATTACAGGGGAAAGGAGGCAACGAGGAAGAATAGTGAGGAGACCCTTGGTGGCCTTTCGGGTCAGCAGCTTGGGAGGCTAATCAGGGTTGGGGGGGAGGCAGGAGAGGAGCAGTGTTAAGGGACATCTGCCACCCGACGGCTGCTACCCTCTCTGAGCCTTATAGCTGGCCCCTGGAAGAAACCCTTGGGCAACTGCTTTGTTCTACTGGGAACAAGGTAGAGAAAGGATGAAACAGTTGGGCCCAGCGGCCTCAGGGGGCTCACGCAGCTGGGGAGCTGTCCGTAGGGACAGCAAGGATACAGCAACCCCAGGGAGCTGGCTCCTCACTGTCATCACTCTCTTCCCAGGCCAGGGCACCCCTGGCGAGGGCACTTCCTTGTGCGGCCTGCCGACGCATTTCTGGCTGTGGGCAGGCCACTGCCGGAAAGGCTCCGGTCCCACGTAACCAGAGTTGGTGAGAGGGGAGAGCTTGCCACAATGCGTTATGCTGTTATTTGGCAAGCCAGCCTTGTGAGGGCCCAAGGTTGTGCAGTTAATGACAGCTGATTACCTTGGGTATAAAACTCCGATTCCAGCTTGTTGAGAGCCTCTAGAGGTGGAAGAAACTCAGGGACAGGCCGGCAGAAAAAGGCCTCTTCCACCCACATCACCGTCCGGCCTCCTAGGAGCTCACCCTTTAAATAACTATGGCCTCCCATATTTAACTCCCCGCGCTAAGGATTATTGCAGTGAACACATAAAAAGAAGTCTCAAAGCTGCCAAAGTTTAAATGTTGCCTACGTTCCCCCCCTATGTCTGTGCTTCCTAACAAATGCCTGAAGACGCCCTTAAAAATTGACCCAAATCACAAAAATATACAAAAGAGGCATTGCAACCATCAAATAGCAAAGGAATAATAATAATAGACACTGTCATCTGCAAGAAATGATAAATCTGTCTTCCTCTCCAGCACTATATCTCCTTTTTAATATTCATGCCTTGTTGCATTGGCTTATTTGGCCTATCCAGACATTAAATAATGCAGCCCTAATGGGCATCCTTGTCTTGTCCTGATTATTTATTTATTTATTCATTTATGCTCTTGATTTTTAATGGGAATGTGTCCATGGCTTCATCCTTTAATAAAATGCTGGCTGTTAAGCTCAAGATAAATCATCTTTATCATATTAAGAAAAGTGTCTTCTGTCGTGTTTTTTCACTAGTAATTTATTTTCATTTTTAATATAAAAGGAACACAGAGGGACATACAGTGAGAAATTACTACTCTTACCCTTATGGAACCAGCCCCCTTTACGGATGGACTGGAGTTTGTTTACAATATCCTGCTGTTCGGAATAAGCGTTAGTGTCCGGTTTTGTCTGATGTCACTTTGTCACGGTGCACATCTCCTGCAACCGACGTGTGCATTCGTAACATTGACAAACATTAACAAGCTTCCCACCCCACCCCCCCCCCCCCCTTGTGGCTATAGCCCCTGACTTTCCCACCAGCAACGTAGGACAGTCCTCAACACCACAGCTTGCCGACAGAATGCTCTCGAACTTCCGGTCTTTACCAACCTGATGGTGTGGATATGGCGTCACGGTCTAGTTTAAATGTGCGTTTCTCTTACTATGAGGGAACTTTTCCGGAATGCATGGGCCACTTGAACAGCACTTCTCTGTGGATCTACACCCTTTGACTTTTCCCAGTGTGCTCGTCTTCTCGTGGATTTGTCTCAGACGTTGACCTGAAGCAGGATGTCCCCTTCGGTCCCAACTCGCAGATGGGATGTTTCCTCAGCTTCGCTGGTGTCTTTCTGCATTCTCCCTTTCTGCGCTTAGCAGAGCTTCTTGAACCCATCCCAGATGAGTGTTTTTAGGGACGTGTAGCAGGCAATCCACCAACAAGTGAAGTAGACGCCTCCGGGATTGGCTGATTCAGTGATACAACAGCCCGAACCTTCCTTCCTTCTTTCCGTCCTTCTCTGCCATGTTTAGTGGACAGATGCATGCAGACAAGATCATGTCCAGCAGAAGAGCAGGAATGTTCTTCCCTAGGCCTCCTCTTGCTAACGAGGGGGGACCCTTCCCTACCGGCGCCCAGCACTCACGAGTCACTGGCCGGCAGGACTGGTTCTGTTTTCAGGGAAGAAGTGGAAAGTGTGGCCCTTGGTCAGCAGATTGCCCCACATTCCCGGACACCACTGACCCAATTTTTACGGTTTCCGTTGTTTTCTGCTGCTGCCGGTGCCCGCGTCCATTCTCCGGGTGTATTTCTCGACACACCCAGCTCCTTTGCCTCCGCCTCTGCCGGCTTCTCGTCGCTGCAATCCACGGTCTTAACATCTCATGTTTACTTCATTGTAGGATCACATTTCCTTGAGTTACCTTGCGGACCCGAGACAGATGGCTTTCTACAGTTCCTGTCTGTTTCCTGTAGGAAAGCTTCTCCAAAAGTGTGTCTGTCCTCCCGGGGGCAGAGCTCCCCATCTTTCCGTTTGCAGGATGGCTTCCTACAACGCTAGGGTTTCTTCTGTGGTACTTTCTTTCCTCCAATGAGGCGATGTCTACTCAGGTCTGGGGGTTTGGTGGGAGCTGGTTTTTCCACCTGGTTGTTATTAGAACTCTCGTTTCGGAGCTTTAAGCCCGAGCCTTGGCTGTTAAGACCCAGCCTGGAGCCAAGTTCCCCGAGTCTGGCAGCTATTCTCTTTGGAGGGGCTCTGCGGGCTGAGGGGGGCATCTTCTACCCCTGCTGCCTGGTAGCCTGACGACCCAAAGGGAAATCTGTTCATAGATCATTTGAAACAGTCAGAGGTCTTTCCAGGGCCAGATTCAGCGCATAAAAATCGACAAGCCCCCAGGGTCGCACGGCCACCTCTGTTCCCGTCTTCACTCTTCTTTCTTCGGCTTGACGTCCCAGAAACTGGAGGCCACCACCCATCAGCTGCTGCCTCGGGCCGGGCTCACCGCTGGGGATTCGGGTGTCAGGAGTGGACAGGGAAGGAAGGTGCTGTTAGCGGATGAGATGTGAAATGTCTGTGGTCACCCCAGAGCACGGCCTCCGTGCGGCTGGGGGTGCCTTCCCATCCCGTGGTCCAAAGTAGCCCTGAGTCACTGAAATGAGCCAGTGCAGCAGTGGAAACCGCTTCCTGCCTTTCTGCCTGGCCCCACCATTTTGCCTGATGGAGCCACTGACGCTTTCTCCCTGGGCGTGTGGCCGACAGGAGCCACTATTCCCACTCGCTGTGACTCTTCCTGATTCTTCAGGAGGGAGGAAGGGCAAAGCCGGGTCCCTCGACTCGGCAGGCGTTTTCATTTTTGTTTCTCAACAGAGCACTGGAGCTTTCTCCCCCCCTTTGTTTGTTTGTTTTGCTAACATGCTCGGAGAAGATTTAAGAAATCAATCACTAGGACTCTTGTTTGTCTCCATATGAACCTCCAGCTGGTTCCTATTCTGGGATCCTGTTCATGTCAGCATAACCAACTTCTGACAGTTCCACAAGCAAACTCAGTGGTATTTTTTTTTTCCATTAAAGCAAAGTCTCAAACAGAAGCCCCCAGACTGCGCCTCCCGGCCCCCAGGACATCCATTGCCCACAGGCACAAGATCCCAGGGTGGCCCTCAGATGGCTCTCCCAGTCACCAGGGCAGCATACAGCTTGGTGGCAGCTGAAAGCTTGTCGTTCGAGCTGTCCTTCTCGGCAGTGCCCTCCTGGCCGGCCCCATCTCGGCTCAGCCCGGCCCCACCGCTGAGCTGGGTCTGTTCCATCCACCGCTTCTGTTCTGCCCTGGAGGACTCTCCGGGGCCGTGCAGTCGGGGCAGGTCCACTCAGTCACGGAATTGTCACCGCTGACCTCGAAGGACAGATCTCCCCATCGGAGGGGACCACGCTGTCTCCTCCTTAGTCTGGCTCCTGGCCCAGGATCCCCTGGTAAACATGTGTCCCTTGCAGAAAGGAGCTATTGATGCTGTGCGGAGAGAGTGGCGTCAGAGAATAAGGCCGGGCTGCATATGTGACGTGGACCTTCAGTGCCCTCTGAGTGACCACTCGCCTCCCCGCCACCCCCAGGCTCCTCAACCAGCGTGCGTGACCAAGCAATGGGTGATGGCTATTTTGGCTGATAATTAAAGCAACATATTTCATTTTTATTCCAGCAAAAGCCAATGAGGAGCACCTGGGTGGCTCGGTCGGTTAAGCGTCCGACTTCGGCTCAGGTCATGAGTTCATGGTTCGTGAGTTCGAGCCCCTCGTCCGGCTCTGTGCTGACAGCTCGGAGCCTAGAGCCCGCTTTGGATTCTGTGTCTCCCTCTCTCTCTGCCCCTCCCCAACTAGCTCTCTCTCTGTCTGTCTCTCTCAAAAATAAATAAACCTTAAAAAAATAGAGTTGAAAACGTATGGGTATCAGAAAGCATTTGGAAACCGATATTTTCCTTTGTCCTCACTAATGGGTTTTCTATTATACTGAATATATTTCGCCAAAGGTCATTGCCTTATTTTCTTGTATATACTTATGAAGTCAGTATGATAGGTCAAATGTTTGCATCACCACCCCAAATTCATATACTGAGGCCCTAACCCCCAATAGACTGGTATAAGGAGGTGGGGCCCTTGGGAGGTAATTATGGATAGAAGAGGTCATGTGGGTGGGTCCCCCATGAAGGGATCAGTGGTCTGATGAGAAGAAGAGGGAGAAATCAATCTCTGTCTCTGTCTCTCCCCTGACCCTTCCCCCCTAATACAGGCCACGTGAACACACAGCAAAAGAGTGCCGTCTACAAGTCAAACGGCACCAGACGCCGAATCTCCAGCACTTTGATCTTGGACTTCCAGCCTCCGGATCCAGGATAAGAACACACTTTCCCAGTATCACTCACAGGACTCATGTTCCTAGACCACCATGACTCAACTGCGGTGAGACTTGGCTGCGTCAAGGAGACCCCTCCCGATAGGAGGGAAAGAAACTAGCTCCCACTGGTCACCTTCTAGGTCCTAGGAGCTCCCATAAGCACTTTCCCATCTGTTCTCATTTTCTACAAATCAGGACTCAGAAGATCAGAGAGGTTAGTAATTGGCCTGAAGTCACACAGCCAGCAAGCGATAGGGCTGGGATTTGAACCCAGGGGTATCTGATGCCGAAGCCAAAGTTTTTACCCGGAGCCACCTAAGCTCACCAAGGTGGATGGATTTTGGAGAAAGGAGATGAAAGGAAGTGAGTGCAAAGTAATCACGTCAAATAAACCAACCACTGGGATTCAGATCTTTGCCTGGAGTCAAAACATCACACTCGCCACTGAGCCACGTGGAAATTTCCGCCCCCTCCCGACTTTCTATGCCAGTTTTAAAAGTGACCCCACGATCCTGAAAAATCTCTTCTGTACAGGCATATTCTGCAAAGGTGCCCAAACCACCAAGGGCTGAGGGAAGAACAGAATTCTTGGTGTTTCCTTCCTGGGCAACCAGGTCTTAAGAAGGATTGCTAGTTTTCTGTTTTGTTCTGCTCAGCTGCAATCTGGCAAGTTGACCATCTCGGCTCTTCATTATGAAGCATGTAACGTCAACCAACTCCTTCCTATCTCGACCCTAACCGTTCCTTGACTATGATGTCACTATCATACTACAGGTGAGAGGTGGTTCTCATACTCATGCTCATCTCCAGGAATTCCCGCGAGCGCCCGGAGAGAGCCCGACATCCGCATCTCATAGCTGGAGAGCCCGAAGCTCACGGCATTCTGGTGAATCACCCAAGTCGGGGTTCGATCTGCACTCTCTTAACCTAAGACCCCAGGGTCCTTCTCTTCCGGGAAACGATGCCGGCTCTGGACACATATGGAAGCTTCCTCTCTTTGCCCCAGAAATGCTTTGGAAATGTCCTCAGGTATCATTTCTGTCCCACTAGACAGCTCCCATAGTTTCTCTAGAAACGCAGCTGTGAGTTGCAATTCCGGACAGGGGAAGGTCAGGTTCTGGCGGTTCAGGTGTAGACATCTCGGGGCAAAGGGAACTTTGCAGGTGGGATCAAATTAAGAATTTCCAGATGGGCAGAGTATCCTGGATGATGTGGGTGGGCCTAAGGTAGTCCCAAGGGTCCTTATCAGAGGCAAATGGGGCTCAGAGCCAGAGAAGGAGATGTGACCGCAGAGGCAGAGGTCGGAGGGACGTGGCCACTGACAGCCTAGAGACGCTGGAAGAACCAAGGGACACATTCTCCCCTAGAGTCTCCCGAGGGGACAGGCCTGCTGACATCTTGATTTGCACCCCATCGTAGCCACTCTGGTCATCTGGGCTGCGGGCCTATGAGACAACAAGTGCATGTGGCCTTAAGCCACCAGCGTGTGGTCATTTGTCACAGCAGCGAGAAGCTCATACATGCGGCATTCCAGAACCAACTCCGTGACATCCTCCCACATCCACTGGCTGGGTCGCCTTGGTACAGAGACCACGTCACGTGGACAACTGACCCGCAGAGGGGAGCGCCAGCACCCGCGTGACACGTCAAGTCCCAGTTCGGCATCGAAAGGTTTCCAGTCAAGGCCACCAGCCGGTCGCCGGCGGAGGCAGACCTCCCCAGGCTTTTGCAGACACGGCCTCGAGGCGACAAGTCAGCCATTTCCCCTCGAGCAACAATTTCGATCCATTGTACGTTCCTTCTTACGAGAAACCCACCCCCCCCGCCCCCCTCAGTTTTTCCACGAATGTGGAAAAGGCTTCCGTCCAGGAAACAAAAAATAAAAGTCTCACACCATTTCAGAATGCAAGAGAAATTAATTAAATCCAAATTTTCACAGCACATTAAAAGTTGAACACCGCTCAAAATATACTTGAGATTCAGATTGGATTTCAAAACGCTTTCTGAGAGGGGAACAAAGAAAAGAGAAACCCCGATGCCTTTTCTCTAGAAGGTTCTCCCTAAACATGCGGAAGGGAGCCAGAGCTGAATGCTAAACAAAGGCACATGGGAAAAGTCTGCGGGGTTTGGGTGAAAGCTGGGGTGGGGGGGGGGGGAGGTAAAAAAAAAAAAACACCAAACAGGGTCGCCTCTCGATTCCCAGTAATCCCGGGGCTAGACAGACACCGCGGGGTGAAATGAATATCAGGAAACAGTGCTGTGGAATGTGGGACCGAAGCAGTTTGAACCAGGGCACAAATTAGCCGGCGAGGGAAGGTGGTTTCGCTCACGTGCAAAGTGCTAAGTAAAGAAAACAGAAAGATTTCACGCAGGGAGCTGGCTGAGAAGGGGCAGGTGGGGGCAGGGGCTGGGGTTTCCTCTCTGGAAGGGCATTCGTGGAGGTTCATTTTCCTTGTAAAGACAAAATTATCAGCTCAGAGCGTCTCCTCTGGGTGAAAGTTGTCTCCAGAGAGTATCCGCCCTCCTAAAAATCATGCCGAGGGGGGTCGACACTTAGCAGCAACGTTTATTGAGCATGTATGGGGTCCGGGCTCTAGGAGGGGGGTACTTCTGTGATCCCCACTCGGCCGCAAGGCTCTGGCGTGCCGCCCCCAAAGCTTCGGGCTGCATGCGCCAGCTTCAAAGCGCATGTTGGGGGTCAGTTCTCAAGCCCTTGCTCCTCTCTCTCTGCCTCAGTGGGTCCACATGACCGAGGCGTCCTGCATCGTCATCAGCCCTCGGGGTCCCCTTCAAGGGAGCGGGCCCAAACCACGCATCCACACCAGCGCGCGTCCCCCACCGAACAGTGGCCACGCACACGGCCTCGGCATTCTGGGCTCTGATTCAGTTCGACAAACACAGGCTGAGGACACTCGGGGAAGATGCAACCCCCCCCCCCCCAACCGCTTAAAGGAGATAAGGAGCTAAGAGTGAATAGTACCGTGTGGCAAGGGTGACCGGCGGGAGATGGGAGGGCCTAGGAAGTGGGCCTGGAGGCAGCAGGGGGTGCAGGGGGGGCTGGAGAGGTGCTGGCCAGGGAAGGGCATCCTGCTGAGGACGCCGTTGCCAGGCTCTGTTCAGGGGCGCACTTTGGGAGGGCTTTTCACACACATGAGGCTTGTTTACTAAAAGACGGGGGTGGGGCCGCTGGAGGGACTGGACCTACAGAGCAGGGCAGGTTGATGGACAGTCAGATGGGACCCAGAAGCGCCTCAAGGCTGGGCAGTCTGGATTTTACCCTGAGCGAGGTGGACTGGGTGTGTCCAGGCACATGGCACGAACCGCTCTGGGTATTAGAGAACATCTCTCCGGAGGAAAAAATAGTACAAAATGGTAGATTTTATATGTACTTAGAATCTAGCTCATATAAAAGTTTAATATACTATAAATGTGGCTTTACAAATCAATATGGAAAGCAGGAATTAGTCATTGGTGTTGGGACAATTGGTTAGTTGTTTGGGGGGGGGGGGAAATGAAGTTGGCCTCTCAACATCATAAACCGAAATGAAATCCAGATGGATTAAGAAAGTAAATGTAAAGGAGTAATAACAATAAAACTCCAAAAACAAGCAGGAGAAAATAGAGGTAAATACTCATCTGATTTCTGGAGGGGATAAAGCTTTCTCAGCACCAGATAATGAAAGCAGTCTGACAGACTGATCGATTTTACTACATTAAAGCAAAACCTCTGAACATCAGATACCATCGCAAACAAAATTTAAAAGCAAACACACTGGGGAAGGACTAACGACAACACTGACGATGGACCAATGATAAGTGCTTTTCATATATAAAGAGTTCTTAAAAACAAATAAGGGGGAAAAAAGACGATCGCTCTAACCAAGAGCAAGACATGTATATAAGAAGGGAAGAACGTGTCTAATAAGTGTATAAAAAAGGCTCACCTGTGTAATTAAAGATGCACAAATAAAACATCATTTTTACCAAGTTTACCAAACTGGGAAGATTTTTCTAAAACAAAAAACAGCGTTGGTGAGGATGCAGAAAAAAAAGGGGGGGGTACTTATCCTGGTAGGGCTCTAAATGAGCTTCTCTTCTAGAAAAAAAATCTGGTAACAGCAGAAGCCTTGACGATGTCCTCCCGCTTTGGACCAGTCACTTCACTTCTAGGATCTACTCTCGAGAAATAATCAGTGACAGAAGCCAAGGTTCACGTAAGTGAATTATACTACAACGTGTTAAAGTTTAAAAAAGAAGAAACCAGAGGGCATCTGGGTGGCTCAGTCAGTTAAGCATCTGACTCTTTGATTTTGGCTCGGGTCATGATCTCACGGTTCGTGGGATCGAGCCCTGCGTCAGGCTCCACACTGACAGTGCAGAGCCTGCCTGGGCTTCTCGCCCTCCGCTCTCTGCCCTTCCCCGACTCATGCACATGCACATTCCTTCTCTCTCTCTCTCAAAATAAATAAACTTTTTTTTAAAAGGAGAAACAAATTCAATACCCCCCAAAAAAGAAGAGTAAACAAGCTACAGTACATTCACAATTTGAAAATTAGATAGCAATTAAAATCAAATTTCCAAAGAATATTTAAGGAATAAGCCTTAATAGAAATATTATATTATAAATACATAAATTATTTATATATATGCACACACATACAATAGTGTCTTGGTCTGTGAGGGCTGGTATAAGGAAATACCACGGATGGAGTGGCCTAAACTACACTCATTTCTCATGGTTCTGGAGGCTGAAAGCCCAAGATCAGGGCCCTGGAAGATTCAGCGTCTGGTGAGGGTCTGCTTCCTGGACCACCAAGACCTATCTTCTCACTTGTGATATAACAACAGTAATCATTTTATTGTTGGGGAAACCTCTGGAAGTAACACCTCAGAAGTCAGCAGAGCCAATTACAGGAAAACGGAGTGGGACTCACCCCTCAAGGCCAACCCAACCCAAACCACACCCTGAGAACCATTCAGGACGGCCATGGCCCCCAGAGGAAGCCACGGCCTCCACAGCACCACCTGGTGGTGAGAGAGGTTATACTGCGCGCATTCCTAAGGGCACCTCTCAAACCCCGCACGTCCTCAAACCAGCCTCACTGACTGTACCCAAAACCCCAACACACACTGGTGAGCACCTACTGTGAGTGGGCGTTGTGCTGGGCACACTGCAGGAATTCAGCATCTGCTTAGTAAAAGGAAATTTTGTTCTTTGTCTTCGTCTATTAAGAGTGGAAATGGCGGACGATGGCCATACCATAAAGACACGGAAATAAATATGGCTGTTCCTATATTTGGGATTTTTAGAGGACTTGCCTTTGACGATGTGTCCAGTGGGCAGGTTTCAGTACCTCCTGTGCCTGTAGCCATCCTGCAGCCCGTTAATGTTTCCCTTGATAAGCTAAATAAGCCTTGAGGAAAGGGACGATGTATATACAGTTCATTTCTAGAGCCTCAGCACCAGTTCATTGTGAGACACATAATGGAAACTCCATTGACAGCAGTTGGCATCATCATTCCTTTGTTATGTAAACACAGATTTATGCTACTAAGCGCCAGGGAAATATTTACTACCTCTTGCTGTGTGTGTGACAAGTTGTCCCATAACTTAGTAGCTTAAAACAATAAACCCCTGTTGTCTCGGACAATTCTGGAGGTCAGGAACTGGAGAGTGGCTTCGCTGGGTGGGGCTAGCTCAGGGTCTCTCTCGTGATCCCAGTCAACATGGCGGCAAGGCTCTGCTCATCTGAAGGCTTGACCAGGGCCGGAGGGTCCATTTTTAGGTTGGCTCTCTCATGACACTGGCAAAACAGTGCTGGCTGTTGGCAGGAGGCCTCCGTTCCTCACCATGTAGACCTGTCCATGGGGCTGTGACCCAAGGGAGAGCATACAATGTCTCTGGTGACCCAGCTTTGGAAGTCACGCACCGACATTTCTGCGATACCCTGTTGGTTACACAGTCCAGCCCTGTTCGGTGTGAGAGGTGGGTCCCAGCAGACGAGGATCACTGGGGCCATATTGGAGGCGAGCTGCCACACGGGACCTCTACTGAGCACTTACGTACATGATGTCTAGTCCTCACAACACTGCTCTGAGTTGGTTTTATCATCCTCATCGTACAGACGAGAAAATCTCTCCAAGGTGGTTAAGGGGTTCAGCCCAAGAGCTGAAACTTCCAAATGATAAACATCGCCTTTATGGGAGAGTCCAAAGTCACATGACCAAGGGCGTGGATACTGAGGACCAAACCACAACTAAAGTCTGCATCTTTCTAAAGACATGACCCTCCCAGAGCCAGAGGCTGTGCTCCTGAGAAGCTACGTTTTGAAGAAGTCTCTATTACTTGACTTAGGTATGAACATGCTGCCATTTCGGTGAGTCTTTTCCAAGTTTTTAATAGTTGCCTAGCTGTATGAAAGTAAATTTAACTCAGATGGGTCCCCTTAAGAAGCAGAAGCGTCACGTCTTCTGGAAGTTAGAACAAAGACCCGGGAGAGCAAGCTCTGGGGGGCCCTCGCCAGCCAGCCCCAATCCCCCCGTCTCTATAATTGGCACCATGACAGCAATGCCAGTGACATTGCCAACCATCATCGTTAAGCATAACAGGGCACAGTGCTACATTTGACTTTTCCCTACAACCTCGGGAGCCAGACGAATTATTTCCCCCTAATGGTACAGGTGAGGGACACGACGCTCCAGAAAGGGACAGCGGTTTTCCCAAAGTCACACAGCTCATCTCTGAGGCACAGTTGAGTTCGAGCCTGGGTGTTCTAACGCCCAGCCCCGTGATCCTTTTCCCTGTACCCCCAAATGTGAAAGCTGTGCAAAGACGAACCAGGGAGCGAGGAAAGTGAAATCAATCACAGGGTGTTTGTGGGTTTCTCAGCAGAAAAGTTCACCGTTTCCTTTCATTGCTTTTCCATTGTGGGTTTTCTCTCTCTCTCTCTCTCTCTCTCTCTCTCTCTCTTTGGTTCCCCCTGCCCCCCGATTTTAGCATGAACTGCCTCATTCAGATACACCCAAATCTGGCTTCCTGGAACCATGCAGAAAAGCTGCCTCTGAACCGCCCCCCGTCCCCAACATTTTTCTCTTCTCTTTTTCCAGCAGCAGCTGCAGCCTGAACCCCCAGCACCCGCCCGCAGCTGGGAAGCCCTGTCAGAAGATGTGTTCTTTGGGAAGCCAGCTGGCCAGGGCACCGCATTATGCTGTCATCAGCAGGTGCTTTCTCTAGATGTCCCGCCAAACCTTTGTAGAATGCCCTGACAGCCTAGTGCTGGGCTGCAAGAAACAACTGAACGAGGTTAAGACTAATAAAACAGATTTCATCTTAAAAGAGGGCCCAGCGCTCCCCCGATGGCAGACAATGGGGAGCACCGAGTCTCTGGTAGCCGCGTCTTGAAAGGAAACCGTACACGGTCACCGGAGTGCAACGAGTTTCCCGGGACGGTCCTTGGGAAGATGGAAAACGCCCCAAGTCACGAGCAGAGCCAGCCGGGAACCCAGGGCCAGCTGCTCGAGGCCACCCCAGACCACCGCTCCCAGGGCTGGTGTGAGAATGGGGACGGCACAAGGCCGTCTGGTTCTGAAATCATCCTTCTCGGGACTGAGCGAGGCGTGCTTGGGGGTGACACTGGCTAATTGCTCTCATATTCTCTTTCAATAAATGGCACCCTCGTGCAGCTCCTCTGAGCCTCTCTTGCCTGTTCCTATCCGTCCCCTCTGTGCCCCTGTGGCAGCCAGGACACTCACGGGCCCACACAGGGTGCTGGAAGGTCAGGTCAACGTCATCGGTCCCCTGGCTGAATGTAACCTGAGGAGCAAACTCTCCACTTGGGGGGTGGGAGGGCTCATATTGAGGCTAAAAAGGCTTGGCTGGTTTTGTCTTGTATCATTCACTTAACAGATATTTATTGAGCTCCTTCTGTATGCCAGGCCCTGGAGAGGCAGCAGGGAGAAAATGCCCTTCTGGAGCTGACATTCTATTGGGGGAAACAGGTAATAAACATAAGGTATTAGTAAATTATATGTTATGTTAGAGGAAAAAGTAGACCACAGAAAGGGGCATCAGGAGGCCTGAGGGGTGGAGACAAGCTACAGGGTTAGGATAATCCTCACTGAGAAGGTGACCCCAGAGTGAAGATTCAAGAAGGCCAGGAAGTGTGGCAGACGTATAATGGCCCCGAAGATGTCCATATCCTAAACCCTGAAACCTGGAAACGGCAGTGTGCACGGAACTTAGGTGGCAAGGGGGACTTTGCACGTGCAATCAAGTTAAGGATCTTGTGATGGGGAAATGGTCCCGGGTTGTCTGGGGGAGCCCAGAGTCAGACATAAGGGTGCAGTATGTTGGGGCACGTGGGTGGCTCAGTCAGTGAAGCGTTCGTCTTCGGCTCAGGTCATGATCTCACAGTCTGTGGGTTCGAGCCCTGCGTCGGGTCCCGTGCTGACAGCTCGGAGCCTGGAGCCTGCTTCGGATTCTGGGTCTCCCTCTCTCGCTGCCCCTCCCCTGCTCAACACTCTGTCTCTCTCTCTCTCTCCCCCTCAAAAATAAAATAAAACATTAAAAAAACGAAAATAAAAAAACAAGGGTGCAGTATGTTTCTCTAATGCACTTCCAAATCACAGAATGATTCCCACCACGGCGTTAGCTAACAACTCCACTGAGTCCCATAATTGCCATTTCGGGGTGTGTGTGTGTGTGTGTGTGTGGCGAGGACATTTAAGAGCCACTCTCTTAGCAACTGTCAAGGATATAGTACGGTTTGTTTACCTCCAGTCACCATTCTGCACACCAGATCCCCAGAAATTATTCGTTTTATAACTTAGAGTTTGTACCCTTTGTGAGTAATGTGTCCCCTGCATTTTGAGCACAGGATGTTTAGACACGGGAACTGACCGATCATTCTATAAGTGTCTCTCTCCTCTCTAATGTTTCAGAAGTTAGCAGAAATAACCATCCTTGGGGCGCCTGGGTGGCTCAGTCGGTTGGGCGTCCGACTTCGGCTCAGGTCACGACCTCGCGGTCCGTGAGTTCGAGCCCCGCGTCGGGCTCCGTGCTGACAGCTCAGAGCCTGGAGCCTGTTTCAGATTCTGTGTCTCCCTCTCTCTGACCCTCCCCCGTTCATGCTCTGTCTCTGTCTCAAAAATAAATAAACGTTAAAAGAAAAAATTTAAAAAAAAAAGAAAGAACCATCCTTCCCAACATAGATAGCCACACTGCTGTCGTGGGGCCGGAAATTCCACTCTTAGACATTAGATCCTTCAGATGCTTTCATTCGTTCAGTAACTACCACGTTTATTGAATGTTTGCTGTTGCCAGACTCCCTGCTGAGGATATAGCAGTGAACAAAACAGTCGTGTAGAAGAGAGCAAGACAGAAGAGGCTGAAAACTGTTAGCTAGTGCAGTCGGAGGAAACCTCAGAGGGAGTTCCAGAAGCCAGGGGGGAAAGGCATTTTAAGAAGGAAGCAGGAATGATCGATGCTATTGGTAAAACTGTGTATGATGAGGACTGAGAATTCACCTTGGATTTGGTAAGAACGGATGTCACTAGGGACCTTGACCACAGCTATTTTTGTAGACTGGTGGAAACAAATGCCCGATTACATTAGGGTCAAAAGACACTGGGAGTTAAGGAGGTGGAAGCAGTGAGTATGGACCAGGCCTCCCATGTGCAGAAGTGCTGGTTGTGCACTGCACAACTCAGGGATGACCTTAATACACACCACGATGTGAATGCTACTTATTGGGGTTATCCGGCTAGATAGCCATGGTATAGACAGATATTTCTAGAATTTTTGCTATAAAGGGGAGCAATGAGGCAGTAGCTAGAGAGGGATGTGAAATTAAGGAAGATTTTTTTTAAATTTTTTTAATGTTTATTTATTTCTGAGACAGAGACAGAGCATGAGTGGGGGAGGGGCAGAGAGAGAGGGAGACACAGAATCCGAAGCAGGCTCCAGGCTCTGAGCTGCCAGCACAGAGCCCGATGCGGGGCTCGAACCCACAGACTGCGAGATCATGACCTGAGCCGAAGCGGGACGCTCAACCGACTGAGCCACCCAGGCGCCCCAAGGAAGATTTTTTTTTAAATAGGAGCTATTGTGACAAGTTTTCGCGAATAGAAGTGACTTAGCAGGGAATGACAACTTGATTGAAACCCAGGATCCCATTAAATGTAATAACTTAGCAGGTGCAGAAAATTACTCAACAGCAAAACCTAAAAGCAAACCAAAGCAGGGGGAAGGCAGGACATCAAAGCCTGGAAGGAGAAGCAAACCCAGAAGTTTCAAAGATGAACTTCATCTGTACCCCTGCTTCTATTTTAATACGGGTTGATGTTGCCCGGAAAGGGTAAGCTTAACACAAAACGATGGGGTGAATTCCATGCACAGTGGTCCTTGAATAAGAGAAAGAACATTTGAACACGCATATCAGTTAGGAATACCTTTGGCTGCAAATAGCAGAAAACCCAAAGTAACGGTGGACTGAACGGGACACACGTGTATTTCTTCCGCATGTAAGAGGACCCTGTAAAGAGTCAGTCCAAGGCTGGCCTGGTGGTTCCCTGATGCCATCTGGGACGCACTTCCTTCTATATTTCTCTTGCATTCTCTCAGCGTGTGGCTTCTATCCTTGGAGTCATCTCAGGATCCAAAACGGCTGCCTGAGCTCCAACCATCAAGCCTACCTTCCAGGCAATACCAAGGGAGTCAGAGCAAAAGAGGCTCGCCTTCCGGGAGAGTCTGCCCTCTTCAAGAGGATTTCTTGAAAGTACCACACAACACTTCTACTCCCACTGGCCAGAACTCAGTCACGCGGGCATACTTAGCCACAACAGAAGGCAAGAACTACACTTTGTAGTTGGGCACATTATCCAGGATTCTGATTCTGAGGAACAAGGAAAGGATGCCTATTGGGGTAGGCAACTAGATGTCACTGATTGAGTTTTCCCAGACTCATTCAACTGATGTCACTTCGCCCCTACCGAGGTTAACGTCATGCCGGCCCAGGCGAAGGGGGATGGGGAGGGACCTGATCTCAGCCTTGGAAAGGACGGTGGGCTCACATTCAAGTGTGACAGCCCCACGTGGGTGGAGGTACAGCCACTACCAGAATTCCATAACGCTCACGGATCGGCGTCGAGCTCCGAAGGGCACCCCCAAGTCACATGCTGAACCTGGGGCTTCATAGCATTAACCCCGGGAGGCCTGCAGGGCTCTGGATTTTCAGGGGGTGAGCCCAGGACTCGCGTAAGTAGGAAAACCAAGCCTCCGGGCCTCCCCCCGTCCTGGACGGTGCAGTCTACCTCACCGCAGCCCCTGAGCTCTGGCAGAGAATATGCCTTCCTTCCTGTCCCCTTACACTTTCCAGCTCAGGAAACGGTGGAGAGATGTCAGGGTCCCAGAACATGACTCGATAGCGTGGCCCGACAGTTTTTGAGACCGCTGATCCGACATCAATTCACTGAATTGTTTTTTCTTCTCCTTTCCTGTTGAGAAGTTCCCCGGATATAAATATAACAACAGAAACAGACCTACGGGGCTCAGCCAGGAAGAAAGGGCTGTGGGTAAGTCAGACCTCGTGGCTCCTTCGAGCACCCAGAGGCAACATTAATCCGGACACTTGGATGAAAGGCCCAGCTCCCCTTGCCAGGCGATTTGTAAACTACACGGCCAGAAAGCATCTCTGGACGAGACCTACTGCTCTCCTGGAGCTTTGTGGGGTGCGAGCACGGGGCTCAGAAGACTCGCTCTTTCTACGGTAGTTTCGCTGTGTCTCTCGCAGCTACAGGTTTAGAAGCAGCACTTAATAAGAAAAACAGAAGCCACGGGAAGGAGGCGGCTCTGGGAACAATCTATGTGGCAAAAGCCTCTGAGTCTCAGCTGCTCCCGATTAGAGGACATCTGACTGGCTCGAGAGCAGGGGCCCAGAGAGGGGCCGGTCGACCTGGAACGAGAGATGCCCCCCGCCGTGGGGACCCAGCTCCCCTGGGAGTGTCCCCTGCAAACCAGAGCACGGTGGCCACAGGTGGTGCTCCTCCCCCTGACCTCGGCTACTTTCTCTTCCTCCTCTCCCTCCCTCCCGAGCTCCTTGCTCCCCCCTTCTTCTCCCTGTCCCGTTATCTCCTTCTCCTTTTTTGGCGTGCCTTAGTCCTCTTACAGGACATCCCTCAAGCGTTGCAGATTGACCGTGTGATGTTTAGGGCTGAACGCATCCCCGCTTACGACACTGCCGGTCACCGTGAAGAATTAAGGCTAGCAACAAGGGCCACGTTCTACCGATTGCTTATTATGCGTCCCGCCCTGCCCTGAGCACTGCTCTAAGAACGACCGCCAGCTCGCTCCTTCCCCAAGACGATCTCACGCGGCAGGTGCTTAACGTCCCCTCCACACGGGACAAACGGAAGAGAGCAGGCAGCTCTCAACGAGCAGGTTTGAGGCAGAGTCTGAGTGACGGCTTCTTGTTCCATTTCTGTCCCGACAGCCTTCTGAAACTCCCCAGGGAGGCCTTGTGAAGAAGCTCGTTTCCTTCGGGGTGGCTGACAAAGGCTCGTGTGTGATTTGGATGTAAAAAAGGACGCAGACCTTCTCATCTTACAGACACGGGTTGAAGAGGTAAACAAGGACGGTTGAGACGTAAGGGATTCTACCCAGACTCCCCTGACCAACCAGTTGGGCCACCTGTCCCTTCCATCTGACATGACTTGGAGTCATCGCGTCTTGGTCGCATCAGCTGGACCGGGCTTGGTCGGAAGCCACAAGAGGCCCAAAGAAAAGTGTCCCGACGGTGAAGGCATTGATGATCTCCCCTAGGAAGATATTCAGATGGAGGGCCGTTCCAGGGCTGGTTGACCGAACGCTCAGCGACGGCATCGAGGATTTGGGTTCTTCCTCTCTTCCTGTCATCCTCAGTGTCAACCCCTCATGGCCTCATCATGGCTGCCACGGCTCCAAGCAAACATCCACACCCAACATCCAGAGGTGGAAAAGGAAGCTGTCTTTTCCCTTTGTCTCTTTATAGGAGCTAAGAAGCATTTCCCAGAAGCCCCCAGGAGACCCCTTGCATCTCACTGGCCGGAACTGAGCCACATG